>NC_063052.1:14840500-14855500 GCF_018812025.1 Megalobrama amblycephala | reverse complement strand
TCCAGTTAGATGGTGACCGTGAAGGGAAGGAGGCCTCGTTATTTATTGTGCCAATTAATGTCAAAGGTAAGATTGCACACGCTCTCACTGGTGGCCAAAATGTAATATGCAAATTAAAGTGAGTCATAAGTGTATATATATACGCACACACACAAATATGCATATATATAATGCATACATATGTGTGTGTGTGTAGGATAGTGTGTATATATACACTACCGTTCAAAAGTTTGGGATCGGTAAGATTTTTAATATTTTTAACAGAAGTTTCATCTGCTCACCAAGATTGCATTTATTTAATTAAAAATACAGTAAAAACAGTAATATTGTGAAATATTATTACAATTTAAAATAACTGTTTTCTATTGGAATATAATATAAAATGTAATTTATTCTGTGATCAAAGCTGAATTTTCAGCATCGTTACTCCAGTCTTCAGTGTCACATGATCCTTCAGAAATCATTCTAATATGCTGATTTGCTGCTCAAGAAACATTTATGATTATTTTCAATGTTGAAAACAGTTGTGTACTTTTTTTTTCAGGATTCCTTGATGAATAGAAAGTTCAAAAGAACAGCATTTATCTGAAATACAAAGCTTCTGTAGCATTATACACTACCGTTCAAAAGTTTGGGGTCAGTAAGAATTTTTTTTTTTTTTTTTTTTTTTTTTTTGAAAAGAATTTAAATTAAAAAAAAAAAAATTTCAGCAGGGATGCATTAAATCAATCAAAAGTGACAGTAAAGACATTTAAAATGTAACAAAAGATTAGATTTCAAATAAATGCTGTTCTTTTGAACTTTCTATTCATCAAAGAATCCTGAAAAAAAATATTGCACACAAATATTTTGTACAATTGTACACATTAAATGTTTCTTAAGCAGCATATCAGCATATTAGAATGATTTCTGAAGGATCATGTGACACTGAAGACTGGAGTAATGATGCTGAAAATTCAGCTTTGATCACAGGAATAAATTACATTTTCAAATATTTTCAAATAGAAAACGGTTATTTTAAATTGTAATAATATTTCACAATATTACTGTATATAATATACAAACATATATACACATATATACGCATATACATATATATACATATATATATATATATATACACAGTCATAAGTCGCACTGGTATATTTGTAGCAATAGCCAACAATACATTGTATGCGTCCAAATTATCGATTTTTCTTTTATGCCAAAAATCATTAGGATATTAAGTAAAGATCATATTTTGCAAATTTCCTAATATTTCAAAAATGTATTTTTGTGAGTGGATATGCATTGCTAAGGACTTCATTTGGACAACTTTAAAGGTGTTTTTCTCAATATTTTGATTTTTTTTGCAGCCTCAGATTCCAGATTTTCAAATAGTTTCTCGACCAAATACCATACATCAATGGAAAGCTTATTTATTCAGATGTATACATTTCAATTTCAAAAAATTGACCCTTATGGTCCAGGGTCACATATAATATATATGTGTGTATATGTGTGTTCAAATGTTTGGGGTCAATAATATTTTTTTTATTTTCGACAAGAAGTCACCAGTTTTGCATTAATTTAATCAAAGTACAGTAAAACCATATTTAAAAAAATATATATTTAACAATATAATTTATTACTGTGATTAAAGCATCATTACTCCAGTCTTCAGTGTCACATGATCCTTCAGAAATCATTCTAATATGATGATTTGCTGCTCAAGAAACATTTCTGATTATTGGAAGTTCAAAAGAACAGCATTTATTTGAAATAAAATCTGAATAAATCATACTGACCCCAAACTGTATATTATATATACTGTTTACTATGAGTTTCATAAAGTTGTAGAGTGCACTAATGTCACAAATCAGTGAATGCTGAAGCGAATCTGGTCTGTATTCCAATGTAGAAAACAACAAGTCTGTTTATCACCCTGGGAGCCCCAGTTTCTACTGCCTTCAGGACATCATGCGTGTCTGTAGTGAAACCAGTGCCCATTTCTCCTCCACCACCTCAAAGATGCTACTCGCTCTGGACAAGTAAGTTTAAACATCATCACTGACCGCCAAAGTGTCTGAACTCATGCAAATCGGTCTTATTATGATAATATAAAGACCACAAAATTCTCATTTTGAGTGTTTAAAAGCTCATTTTTATTGATTTGATGAGGTTAGCTATGTCATATTGTCACTGTTTATTTCAGGTGGTTAGCGGAGCAGCATGCCGTGCCTCACGCCATCCCTGCACTTTTCCGGCCGGCTCCGGTAGACCGTGTGAAGACTAACGTGAGTAACCCGGCCTATGCAGTGGAAAGCAAGCAGACCGACGGTCACATGGGCTACACGGCTCTGGAGATCAAGAGCAAGATGATGTCCCTGGAAAAAGCTGACTTGTGCATAGAGAACCCGCTCTTCGGGTCAGATCTGCAGTACACTAACAGAGTGAGGCTTTCTTTATGATAATAACATGAGATTCATAGACCATGCTTATAATTCAACAGACCTAAGTATACACTACTGTTCAAACATTTGGAGTCGGTGGGATGTAAATAAAATCATCATATTTGAATGATTTCTGAAGGATCATGTGACACTGGAGACTGGAGTAATGATGCTGAAAATTCAGCTTTGATCACAGGAATAAAATATATTTTACTATATATTTACATAGAAAACAAGCTATTTTAGATTGTAAAAATATTTCACAATTTTTACTGTATTTTTGATCAAATAAATGCAGTCTTGGTACGCAGAAGAGACTCTTTAAAAACATTAAAAATGCAAACTTGTGAACAGTAGTGTATAGTTGTTTGTCATGTGCAATACCTTTTTAATTGATATCCTGAGTACATAATAATTAAAGGGAAGTATTTATCTATTAAACTCTTGCGTGAAGGTGGACAAAGTCATCATCAACCCTTACTTTGGCTTGGGAGCGCCAGATTATTCCAAAATCCAGATTCCAAAAAGAGACAAATGGCAGCACAGTATGACCAGCGTCACAGAAGACAAGTCAGTATATTTCACACTTACTGTGTATTACATTAGTGAAAGGATTAGTTCACTTCTGAATTAAAATTTCCTGATAATTCACTCACCTTCATGTCATCCAAGATGTTCATGTCTTTCTTTCTTCAGTCGAAAAGAAATGAAGGTTTTTGAGGAAATCATTCCAGGATTTTTCTCCATATAGTGGACTTCAAGGTCTTGAAGGTCCAAATGTCAGTTTCAGTGCAGCTTCAAAGAGCTCTACATGATCCCAGACGAGGAATAAGAGTCTTATCTAGAGAAACAATTGGTCATTTTCTAAAAAAAATAAAAATTATATACTTTTTAACCACAAATGCTCATCTTGCACTGCTCTGCGATGCGCCACGCATGACGTAATCATGTTGGAAAGGTCATCTCATTTTCTCCTCCTCTTCAAAATTGTCTGACATCTTTGTTTTACCTTTTTTTTTTGTGTAAAGGCCGTTCGACTTTGTCTTTGCATGTTCGCGTGACCTTTCCAACATGATTACGTAATGCGTGGCGCATCTCAGAGCAGTGCAAGACGAGCATTTGTGGTTAAAAAGTATATAATTTTTATTTTTTTTAGAAAATAACTCATTGTTTCTCTAGATAAGACTCTTATTCCTCGTCTGGGATCATGTAGAGCTCTTTGAAGCTGCACTGAAACTGACATTTGGACCTTCAACCCGTTGAACCCCAGTGAAGTCCACTATATGGAGAAAAATCCTGGAATGATTTCCTCAAAAACCTTCATTTCTTTTCAACTAAAGACAGAGACATGAACATCTTGGATGACATGAGGGTGAGTAAATTATCATGAAATTTTAATTCTGAACTAATCCTTTAAGATGCTAGACTTGATCAAGCACTAAAGCTATCCATTTTAAGAATCCAAATAGACTTTCTACTTTCCAAGTACATGTCAACTTATTCTCCTAACCCTAACTCTCTACTAATACTGTAATGAGAGTTAGATGACTATCAAAATAAAGTGTATCCACACAGTTTTTTGGTACCCCTCTGTGTCCTGTAGAGAGCGCCAGTGGGTGGATGATTTCCCTCTGCACCGCAGTGCCTGTGAAGGAGACACTGAGCTTCTGTCCAAACTGCTGGACAGCGGCTTCTCGGTTAAACAGCTGGACAGTGACCACTGGGCACCCATTCATTATGCAAGCTGGTATATATCAACTTCCTGTTTCTTTAAGTCACTTTAAGACTGTAAGTGTTTGTTTAGGTTTCCTCATTCCATAGAGTCATGCTGGTTTATGTCTGGTCCGTGTCATGTCTTCTGTCCATCATCTCTCCACTTTCAATGACTTTAATATGCTTTTCCTCTGACTGCAGGCATGGAAAGGTGGAGGCCACCAAGCTTCTGTTGGAGAAAGGGAACTGTAACCCCAATCTGCTGAACGGGCAGCTGAGCTCTCCTTTACACTTCGCAGCCGTCGGGGGTCATGCAGAAATTGTACAGATCCTTCTGCAGCACCCGGAGATAGACAGAGTGAGAAATACATATTTCATTTCCATGCTGTTTATACACTCAGATACCTTTGCTTTCACTGTCATGTAGAAGTAATGTTTAAAAAAACTATTATTTTAAGAACAAAACTCAAAATTAATTTGCATTTTTAAGACTGTGCATTATAATGTTGTGATACCTCAATAAGTGGTATTAGTTTTTAGCATTTAAAAAAAAAAATTGTTTAGACTAAATAGTGTAGAATGTAGTTATTTGCAAAGAAAATTATTTTTTAAGTATATTTACTTTTTTTGAAAAACTTTAAAATTATATTATTTTTAAAATTAAATTATTTTAATATAGAAACTTTAATTTGACATTAATTTATTAAAAACATCTATATTTGTATGTGTGTGTGTATATATATATATATATATATACAAACAAATAAATATACTTTATAAATAAATAATATATAATAAATATATATAATATTGAAAAAATGTATTTTTAAAAAACTAAAAATGTGATATTTATAATATTTTTAAATATCATGTATAAACACATAATATAATATAATATAATATAATATAATATAATATAATATTGTTGATTGACTAAATAGTGTGGAATGTTAATATTTGCAAATATTTTGTAAAAATTAATATATTTTAAAATAAATAATATTTATTATGTTTGGTTTTTATTAGAGAACTTTTTAAAAACCTTTAATAAATTATTTTTATTTATTTATCGGGTATGTGTGTATATATGTGTGTGTGTGTGTGATTTTTTTTTTTGACACAATAAATAACAATTTTGGAAAATTATTAATAATAAAAATAATAATAAAAAACATTGAATTTTTTAAACTAAATTAAAAAATAGAAATATTATATATGATACACTGTATACATATTTATATGTGTGTGTATATAATTTTTTTTTACACAATACTTAACAATTTTGAAACATTTTAAAGTTTTTTTTTTAAAGGTTCTCTAATAATATAAAAGAAAAAAATCTAATTAAATTAAAAATTTATATATATATGATAATTGTGCATTTCTTTATTTTTCACTTGTCTCTCCATGAATATAGCCATGGTACCCTGGCATGATGCTAAATTATAAACAAACAAGCATTACAGGGATTTCATCATAATTCTGTCTCGTGTGTTTTTAAGCACATTGAGGACCAACAGAAACGATCCCCCCTTCAAGTGTGTGAAGAGAACAAGCCGAACAACTGGGAGGAGACGGTGAAACTCCTTCAGCAAGCCAACAATAAACCAGTGAGTGAAACCCTGCGCTCTGCTGCAGATCTGTGATGTTGAGATATTGAGCAGCGTGTTTCGGTTTGTTTCAGTATGAGAAGGTGAGAATTTATCGCATGGATGGATCGTACCGCTCCGTGGAACTGAAACATGGGAACAACACGACAGTGCAGCAGATCATGGAGGGCATGAGACTGTCGCAGGAGACGCAGCAGTACTTCACCATCTGGATCTGCTCAGAGAACCTCAGTGAGACACCTGACTGCCTCCAGAAAACTGACTTTTGTAACATTTCTGTCCATCACATGCTTTTCCTCTGTCGTGTTGTTTAGGTCTACAGCTGAAGCCATACCACAAGCCCTTGCAGCACTTACGGATCTGGACCGAGATAGTGACCGATCTCACCGCTCTCGATCCCCAGCGGGAATCCCCACAGCTCTTCCTGCGCAGAGATGTCCGGCTGCCCTTAGAGATAGAAAAAAAGGTTTCTGCCACACAATCATTATATTTAGTCAATCTTTACCAAAGTCTGGAAAGTCAGCTATTTCAGGGATCCAAGTGCTGCATCCCAGTTTAACTACTTATACTACGCCCTAAAAGTATGTACTGTTTTTGTGAATGAATGTACATACTTTTGAGTGTTTAGGAGAAGAGTATGCAAGATTTGAATCTACTTTGCAATAATTGTGCCATGTTTGTAGTTTTTAAACACTTTTTATTTGTAGTTCTAATTGAATCCTCGAATGGGTTGTGGGCAATATTAGCTTGCATGGATCTGCACTTTGGATTCTAATCGGAAAAATTAGACAATCCCAAGGCCGTAACCATGTCTTGAACATTAAATAAATAATTCAAAGAGATTTAAGGGAATAACGCAAAAGAAATAAGAACGCTAAAAAAGTTCCAGGACTATTGTAGTTCAGTTTAAACTATTGGCAAATAATATTTATTTTAAAAATATATTCACTCTTTTTTTTTGTATGACTGATTTCTCAAAAAAGCAAAACGTTTCTTGTCTCGTCACATTCAGTGTGATTAGTCAACTAATGAAAGAAACGCTGTTTCTTTATAACGCCATTATTCCCATCACTGGTTATCACACAGTTATTGCAATCACTATAACAAGTACATACACTGCCCTCCAAAAGTTTGGAAACGCCCTAGAAAAGTGGGGTTTTGGACAATATTGGCATGAATCCTTTTTAATTTGTGATAATTTTGCACTGATAAGGGACGACAAAAACTTATTTTATTGCATAAACAGTTTATACATAGAAAAAACTTACATTTTCGATTCATCAAAATATCCAGCATTAGCAGCTATCTGACCTAAACTGGGTTCTGATTGGTTCATTGTATTCTAAACTTAATTGGCAATTAATTGTTGAAGCTAATAAGGTGTGCTGACCCAAACATCTTTTACAAACCTGGGCCAAGTTTAAACCAGTAACCAGAATCACAGCTGGCAAAGGGGCATGTCTGACTTTGACATGAATATATCGCCATTATTATGTAATCAAAATGAAAATTATTATTGCTGGACTTCATTGATAATGTCAAGTTACTGTAATGTATTTGCACCAAAAAATGATTTTTATCATCCAAAACCACACTTTGCCAGGGGTGTTTCCAAACTTTTGGAGGGCAGTATAGTATACACTATAAAATAAAGTGCTACCAGGTTGCTTCTTATGCTCAAATAGTGTTAAAAAACGTATTTTTTAGCCTAAACCAGACAATTTGCATGTGCAGTCATAAACGCGCGACTGTTTTTATCGCAACCGGAGCTTCTGCAGTGACGCAATGACTTTATCAATCAGCGATTGGCTCTTTTATTTAGGGGGCGGGACTTATTCCATGCTGCACTTTCTCCCTATTCATAAGCAGTGTTGGGCACGTTACTTTAAAAAAGTAATTAGTTATAGTTACTAGTTACTTCTCACAAATAGTAACGGAGTTAGTAACTGAGATACATCATTATAAAAGTAACTAATTACCAGGGAAAGTAACTATTGCGTTACTTAAAAAAAAAAAAAAAAAAAAAATATGCCAAATAAATTGAATGCCCCCAATATTACATATAAGTCTAAGAATAAATTATTCTTGATGCGACTCCTGACTCATGATCCGCTCTTGCTCACGACATGAAATTTCTCTGTACTGTGTTGGTAGCCATTAAAGAAAACGTAGTTTCATATTTATGTTTAAATAGTCCTATGTTATGTTTTAAATCCATTTATTCGATTATGAAAAGTGAACAGCGTGAGTAAGATGCATCATAAGATGCGCAAATATATCGGGAGACATGGAGTGGGTCAGACATGATTTTAAACACTTCATTAAGTTTTGTTTTATAGAAAGCCTCTCTTTAAAGTGAATTTCGTTTTGTAAAAATTGTATCTTAATTTTAATCAATGTTTCATCAACCAATTGCTTGGATTTAATATATAACAAGCAAATATAGCAGACAATAAAATCATGACATGGAGGTGCGGGCGCGATCACTGGCGCGTGAACTGGAGCGCGTCTTATAGGCTAAATGAACCGAAACTCAGAGGCTGCTTGCCTCGCAGACATGAGAAATATATCTATAGAATGCTTGAAATATCTACTTTAACGAAAATGAAGTAATTAAACACGAAAAGAAAGAGGCTACTCTGATTATGTAGCCTAATCCGAATGAAATGTGCGTTATCTCTCTAGGCGCGTCCATATGAGCAGATGATCAGCAATGAGAATCAGCAATGTCAACTTCATCTTTGCAGCCGACACTGATTCAGAAAACATTACTTTATTAATAAACAATTAAAATGTCTCCTTGCTGTTTTTGTCACACTCATAATCATTACTTTTGCCGGTTCTTTATGGCAATTATGCGTGCCATTGAGTGCTATATAGCCTATATTATGTAAACGCTCCTTATTATGGTTTATTCTCTCCAGTATTTAAGAAATTAAATTAATATAAATGTGATTAGTCAACTAATAGCTTAAATGAACAACTACTAGTCGACTAGAAAAAAACTCATTTCACATATTTTCGCTCAAGCATCAAAAAGGGTATTCTGGTTTGAGCTCTGACAGACACACACACAGCGCATCATACATTATTATCAGTTTAAAATTATATTTATGTATGACTAACCGCAGCACACACCAGAGAAAAAAACTTTGCAGGTCCTATGGCTGAGAGAGAGCTTACTCGGATGAAAACCGCTTCAGTGAGCTCAATTATAGTAACGCAGCATTTTTTTTGTCAGTAACGCTAACGGCGTTGTAACGGGAGAAAAAGTAATTCGTTTGATTACTCGTTACTGAAAAAAGTAACGGCGTTAGTAACGCGCGTTATTTATAACGCCGTTATTCCCATCACTGTTCATAAGTAACATGAGTGCACCATCTTTGCTCAATCAATTTCTGCTCAGTATTTCCCACATGTGATTTTAAAAGCGATGGTTTAAAGTCTCTTTCAGCTGTGAAATTCATACAAGTTTCCCTCCTAGGTTGAAGATCCGCTGTCCATCCTCATCCTGTTTGACGAAGCTCGTCACTGCCTCCTCAAAGGCTTCCTGTCAGCGTCAGACAGCAAGCTCATTACTCTGGCCAGCCTCCTCCTGCAGATCATTTACGGAAACTACGACAGCAAGAAGCACAAACAGGGCTTTCTGAAGTATGTAGCTCCGTCCTCTCCACCCCATATTGACAATTACTGTTTTCTGTGCTAAAGGACATTTATTATTATTTAATGCAGTGAGGAAAACCTGAAATCCATAGTTCCGATCTCAAAGGTCAAGAGCAAAGCACATCACTGGACTAACAGGATACTTCACGAGTACAAGGTGTGTTTCATTTCACATAATGCTCATCATGTGCACTACTGCTCAAGATATTTGAATGTTTTTGAACTTGTGTGTCTATAGAGTTTGAGCACTAGTGAGGGTGTGAGTAAAGAGATGCACCACCTCCAGAGACTCTTCCTGCAGAACTGTTGGGATATTCCCACCTATGGGGCGGCTTTCTTCACAGGACAGGTGTTCACCAAGGCCAGCTCCAGTACCCACAAGGTCATCCGAGTGTATGTGGGTGTGAACACCAAAGGCTTGCATCTAATGAACATGGAGACAAAAGTGAGATTTTAAATACTTGAATCCTATTTACTTAAAGGATTAGTTCAAATTTCCTGGTAATTTACTCACCCCCATGTCATCCAAGATGTTCATGTCTTTCTTTCTTCAGTCAAAAAGAAATGAAGGTTTTTGAGGAAAACATTCCAGGATTTTTCTCCATATAGTGGACTTCACTGGGGTTCAACGGGTTGAAGGTCCAAATGTCAGTTTCAGTGCAGCTTCAAAGAGCTCTACATGATCCCAGACGAGGAATAAGAGTCTTATCTAGAGAAATAATCAGCCATTTTCTAAAAAAAATAAAAATTATGTACTTTTTAACCACAAATGCTCGTCTTTCACTGCTCAGAGATGCGCCACACATGACGTAATCATGTTGGAAAGATCACGTGTGACGTAGGCGGAAGTAGGGCGGAAAACTCCATCTCATTTTCTCCAACTTCAAAATTGTCTGACATCGTTGTTTTACCTACTTTTGTAAAGGATGTTTGACTTAGTCTTTGAACGTTCGCTTTGTAAACACTGGATCAGTACGTCCGACCTTTCCAACGTGATTACGTCATGCATGGAGCATCACAGAGCAGTGCAAGACGAGCATTTGTGGTTAAAAAGTATATAATTTACTTTTTTTTTTTTTTTTAAATGGCCGATGGTTTCTCTAGATAAGACTCTTATTCCTCGTCTGGGATCATGTAGAGCTCTTTGAAGCTGCACTGAAACTGACGTTTGGACCTTCAACCCGTTGAACCCCAGTGAAGTCCACTATATGGAGAAAAATCCTGGAATGTTTTCCTTTAAAACCTTTATTTCTTTTCGACTGAAGAAAGAAAGACTTAAACATCTTGGATGACATGGGGGCAAGTAAATTATCAGGAAATTTTAATTCAGAAGTGAACTAATCCTTTAAATAGCATGCTACTAATTTTGTTTTTAAGTCTCCTACTATAGGTTTACATGCATCCAAGGTCAAAAAACACTTTAATTTTGTCATAATATCCATTGCAGCATCACCTCATTTCTCAAAGAGTCTGAAAACAGTTCTTTCAAAGATTCAGTCTCTCTAAGCTCCTCCTTTCTGAGTGCTTCCTCTGCTCTGATTGGTCCATTGTGATTGGTCGACGGCCTACAGTGCATGTCGTAAACGAAATAGCCATTAGCATATCTGAATTTCAGCTCCGGATCTTCCTCAGCACTTGATATTCAGTGATACGAACAATAACAATCGCATCTGTTTTCTGTATCAATTCCATCGTTTTGAAGTGCATCAAAGTGGATTCGCAGCGCTAAAAACAGACTAAATCAAACTCTTCCAGTCTCAGATACAACTACAATGTATCAGGGCGGGGCTAATTAGACCAGTGTTCACTGGCAGCCAATGAAGATCATAGGCTGGAATTATGCAAATTTGTTACATGCATATATTACGGAAGTGAGACTGGAATTACTAACGACTCGTTTCAGGCAGTTCAGAATCGCTTCTTTCTTTTTGGAGACAAAACTCTAACTTTGCACACCTTTTACATTCACAAACGGCTTTATTACTCACTGCATGAAAGGTAATATTTGAAAAAGCCTAATTGGGGCGCTTTATATCATACTAACAGATGCTTTTACATGCATATTATGTCACTCAAATCTTATATTTTATATACCAGGTGCTTCATCTCAGTCTGGAGTATGGGACATTCATGTGGCAGCTGGGTCAGGCCGACCAATACGTCCAAATACACAGTCTAGAGAACAAGAAGAACTTTGTCGTACACACCAAACAGGTATCTGTCTCCTTTACATCTCGACAGTCGGTGTGACGCCGCGAAACCCGAGCTGAACGTCTTTGTGTTTTCTCTCCAGGCCGGCCTGATCGTCAAGCTGCTGATGAAGTTGAGTGGACAGATCACACCGAACGACAGAGCCGCATCAGATAAATATGCGTATGGTTAAACCCGAGAAGCACCATGTCTTTGCGTTTTGCCTTTTTTTTTGCAGTTGTTTTGATTTTTATGCTATTATTAAACTGTCTAAGAGTTGTTTGTACCAAAAGAAGAGATAATATGTATCATTATGAATGTTAACCTAATTTACCATGTTATATTTTCTTACTGTGTATGATATTATATGCGTTTTATAATGTCATGATAAATTTGTGCTTTTAACAGTTTTTGTAAATATCAATGGCCATTTTAATAAAAAAAAACACACAAAGAGCACTCATGAATTATTTATACAAAAATAAAAGGTTGTTTTTTAAATTTCTCAATCAGTTTGAAGCTTGTTTTAAAACTTTTATTGTTTATATTCTGATTTATTTACTCATAATAAACAATGTTTTATCCATGTGTAAATCAGTAATATTTTTTTTAATTAGGGGTCAAGCTCACGAGTCTATGGCAGCCCATAGAACCATATGGTAAAAAGTTATGAAATTTGGCACACAGATAGAGGACAGTCTGAAATGTTACCATAGCAAATTTGGAGTCTCTACCTCAAACCCTCTAGCGCCACCAACAGTTCAAAGATGTTTATGCAACTTTTGACGCGCAAGTCCAAGAAACAAAATTCCATTTTTCTATGATTCCATGACTCCTGCTAATTCATAGTTGTCCAATTTTAACGGAATTTGGTATATAGCATCTACTCACACGCCAGGCAAAATGTTATTAAACGATTTTTGATCGGCCAATCCGTTCTGGTATAGCGCGTCAACGAATTTGATGGCAAGCACACCGTATCTTCACAATGATTTGGTGTATTGACACCAAACTTGGTATATGTCATTATAGGCATGATTTGGGGTTACATGCACAGTATCGTCACAGCGCCACCTACTGGTGCCGAGATAGGAAATCTTATAATATGCTTATAACTTTTGAATGCCTTGTCCTAAAATCATGAGGATTCCTTGAGGCAGGCTGAGTTGAACGATATCCAGTTTTCTTTGTTCGGCCATTTTGGGTGTCGGCCGTTTTGAATTTTGTCATAAAATGCTGTGTTTTATGAATGCATGAACGTATCGTTACGAAACAGTATGATTCATCAAGGCCATGTTCTGAGAGGGCCTGAAAAGTTTTAGGTCGGCGCCCCCTAGTGGTCAAGAGATATGAAATTTATGCAAATGCTTATAACATATGAAAAATTCAACATATTATCTTTTAACTTACATTATTAGATTTGTTGGCTTATGCCGAGTCCTACGATACCAAATTTGCCATATTCTACCATACTGTACCTTACTGTCCACCATATTGAATTTGATTCAAAACCTACTTTTTCAAACTCCTCCTTCAAAATTTGTCTGATTTGTACAAAATTTGGTATGTAGCATCTACAGACACTCATGACATAAAGTTATTAAAAGATTTTTAATAGACCCAACCGTTGTTTTATACGGCGTCAACAAATTTGACTGCGGGCACGCTAAAATGGATATGCAGCTGTATCTTTGCAAAAGTTTTGTGTATTGGCTTGAAACTTGGTACATGTCATCACAGGCATGACTTGAGGGTGCATGCAGAGTTTCGTCATAGCGCCACCTACTGCTCAGAAGTTATAAACCATGATATTATAAGTGCTTTAACTGATGTAATTTACAGTTTTTCTCAGTCGCTTTGGTGCATTTCTCACATCACTATTTACATTTGCACAACAGTTAATGCAGTTCTCAAAACAATTAGTACAAACTGCAAAACCTAGTTGATAACCTGCAAAAGCGTGTCACTTGCTCAAAATGGATAGGTCATTCCTCAAAAGCAAGTATTCGTGTCAATGAAAGTGTCAGTGTCATCAAGATGAAAAGTCCTGACACCATTGTTTATGAACAAGATAGTCAAATGGCTTTGTCATGTTTTCATTATGACAGTTTACTCAATGTCAATGTTTTCCAATGCAAAAATGTCAGATCTTGGTGACACTACCTGAAAATGCTCAAGACAGCACTATATACTATTTGCACAGCCATTTGAAAAATACAGTAAAGTTACACATTACTGTATTTAGTGAGGTAACTGAGTACAAGACACTGAATATGTATGTTTCACATTTTTACTGCATATGCTCTTTGCAATTCTAATTTGTTCACAGCATTGTGCAAAAGAAAAAATACACCCTTATTTGCAACAAACATAAACTCCCTTTGGGTAGAGCTGTGCACAACTGTAAACAATATTGCAGTACATATGGCAAATCTTTACTGTAACACTACTGTACACTACAATACACTAAATGTGTGATGCAGTAAAGCTGTACGTCTAAATGTAAAATGTACAGTGACAAGTTCTTGTCCCACTGCAAGCTTCATGTATGACACGATGACAGTAGTGCAGTGCAGATTGTTTAGTGCTGAATTACTGTCCATTTATACACACCTGTTCTCCCAACGAAATGTTTGAATAATTGAATTTACAGTGGTTCTCCCAACATTTGGCTGCACCCTTCGACCAGACTCAGCCATTGTGAGGCCGTGATTGACAACATGATCCACAATTGTAGCCCTAATTTCATCAGGGATCTGCCTATTGGCCTCTTCTTCCTCTTCCCCTGTTTTGTCCCCTTCCCCTTCTTCCCCGCACCCTTACCCCTCTTCCACGAGGCTGACCTTCCATTTCTGTGTCACAGTATTGTAGAAATGGTACACACTATGTCCTGCTTGGTTCGTATATGCTTGTAAAGTGGGGGTTTATGGGATTCACCTCTGACAGTGATTGTAGAGAAGTGGCTTATCATTGGTTGCAACTAATGCTTCACACACCCCTTCTCATCAGTGAAAGTTGAGATTCACTTGAGAGAAATTGTTCAATTTAGGAGACATTTTCAGGAAAAAAAGATTTTTAAAAAATGTGTAAAATTTGCTTGACAGATTTTGACAACTAGTTCAACATTTTTGTATGTAATGACTCAAGCAATGAAATGAGGACTATTTGTTTTATATGGAATGACTATTCAGCATTCACAAGTATAGTTAATTTTGACTGACATGACATAAGCAAATGATAATGTTATAAAACAGCAGAGAGTTGTATGAAAGCAATTGATGCATGTCCAAAAGCATTTGCAATTTGTTCGAAGGAATGAGAAACTGCTACTATGATGTGCACAAATGACTAAATGTTGTGGAGGTTGAACTAACTGTTGTGCAAATGTAAAG
>NC_063052.1:14768000-14835500 GCF_018812025.1 Megalobrama amblycephala | reverse complement strand
CCGTAAGACCTTCATTCAATCTTCAGGAACACAAATTAAGATATTTTTGATGAAATCTGATGGCTCAGTGAGGCCTGCATAGCCAGCAATGACATTTCCTCTCTCAAGATCCATGAATGTACTAAAAACATATTTAAATCAGTTCATGTGAGTACAGTGGTTCAATATTAATATTATAAAGCCACGAGAATATTTTTGGTGCTCCAAAAAAACAAAATAACGACTTATATAGTGATGGCCGATTTCAAAACACTGCTTCAGGAAGCTTCAGAGCGTTATGAATCTTTTGTGTCTAATCATGATTCGGAGCACCAAAGTCACGTGATTTCAGCAGTTTGGCGGTTTGACACGCGATCCGAATCAGCAGTGTTTTGAAATCGGCCATCACTAAATAAGTCGTTATTTTGTTTTTTTGGCGCACGAAAAATATTCTCGTGGCTTTATAATATTAATATTGAACCACTGTACTCACATGAACTGATTTAAATATGTTTTTAGTACATTAATGGATCTTGAGAGAGGAAATGTCATTGCTGGCTATGCAGGCTTCACTGAGCCATCAGGATTTCATCAAAAATATCTTAAATTTGCGTTCCAAAGATGAACGAAGGTCTTAAAGGTGTGGAAGGGTGAGTAATACATGACATTATTTTCATTTTTGGTTGAACTAACCCTTTAACAGTGTTTGGGTGATCGGATCACAGTCGGATAGCACTTGAGCACAGGTGTAAAACACCCAACACACTGTGATCAGATCACTGAAACCCGGAGATGCATTATAAACACAATGCAGCTGAAAATATCCTATTAATAATATATATAATATAAATATAATGCATGATTAATGCCAGATGTAAAGGGAACCTCAGAGAGGCCTTAGTTGAGACTCTTTTTATAAGTATGCTTGAGATAGAAACAATTTCTACGATGGTTAATTTGTCTAGAAGATTTGTGTTCTTACTTTTAATGAGGTTGTATGAACATATGGAATGAATAATTAGCGCAGTATATGCAATGTGTGCATGAAGCATGTCATCAAAGACTAGAATAACACAAGATGCATCACTCATTGTTTTGAATGGGAGAAAATGCAAAGTGGTGGAAAAAGCCCCCCTTCTAAATAAGAGCCAATCGCTGACTGGTAAAGTCATTGCATCACTGTTAGAAGCTCCGGTTCCCATTGAAACAGTCAGACGGCGCTGATCCAGCCTGAAAAATACAGTTTTTTTGTCATGATTCGAGCAATTAGAAACAAAATTTATGAGACAGTTGTTGTCAGATTTCATTGGAGATTTTAAATATAAAAAATCTAATCGAAAGCTTGGCGAACAGCTTTGGAGAATTTGATTTTATCCCCATTCAAAGATGGCTGCCGAGTGAAATGACTTGTCTTAAAGGGGCTTTGATGTCATCATCTGATTATTGAAATGTCTTGATGATTTTAAACTCCATATTGCATCATTAAATGATTACTCTCAACATTGCATCAGGATTGTATGTTTTTATTATCATATTGTGGTACTAGAATGTCAAAGCAACTCATTAGTTATTTATCCAGGATGAATTAGATTATCAGTGAATAAATATTCACATCTTGATTTTAAAAAAATGTTCATTTTATAAATACTAAAAATACTATTCCGGCATCTGTTTTTGCTGTCATTGTCATCATGCAACACTCATACAGGCACTTTTGAAGAGGCAAAAATGAGAAAAACTAGTACATGTAGCCGTTTACATGAAACAAACTTCATTGCATTCAGGTAGAATTTCAGCAGTCTATCACCAAAGACTTTGTCGGGTTTCTTACAGTGTAAAACATTCAAACTTTTTCACTATATAATATAAAGTATGTTCTAAACATGAGGCAGCTGTGTTACTCATTCATATATTGTCCGATAGGACATCATGAAATTTCTCACATTACGAATGCATCATTTGTTCTTGTGTGATACTCAACACTAAGATACATATTGGAACATGGTGAATTATCAATCATGTGATCTGAGCTGGAGGTTTCAGGGCACAGAGCTGCGTCTACTAAAGGCCCGTTTGGGCAGGTAGCCGAGAGGAGCGGGGCTCATACATGTGCTAAAGGAGTAGATGGAAGGGTAAAAGCACATTTCTCCTGAGAAGGAGGACATACTGCTCCCCCCACCCTCACTCCCAGAGTCCCAACAAGGTTCCTCCTCCTCCTCTTCCTCTTCTTCTATGGCTTTTGCACACTCCTGCTTCAGTTCCTGAATGCCGTCATTGAGATCCATCAGCTGACGGATCAAAGCTTGGTCCTGAGAACGCATCTCCATCTACAAAGCAGAGGAATGTTTTTATTATTTTTATGCTTTTATTTATTTATTTTTAGATGAGTAAATCAATAAGCTTTTTAGTAATATTTTGTGTAACCACGTCATTCAAGTAATTTATAATTCTGTAAACTCTAGATTGAACAATGATAATAATAAAACAAACACTGTTTAAAATATTTAGTTAAAATACTGTTAAAAACAACCCAAGTTGGGTTGAAGATGGACGAAACCCAGTGATTGGGTTGTTTTAACCCAGTGGTTGGGTTAAATGTTTGCCCAACATGCTGGGTAGTTTTATTTAACCCAACTATTGTTTAAAAATGACTATATGGCTGGCTTAAAATGAACCCAAAACAGGCTGAATATTAAAAATCAGACTCAATTACCTGCGGCAACAGTAATAATTAAAAGGTGAACATTTATTAAGCAAATTAATAAATATTTTCTTTTTTGTTTAATAATTATTCATTAAACTTATTTGATAAATGTTCATTTATTAAACATATTAGTTCATTTCCAACATACTTTGGGTTCATTTTAAGCAAGCAAACAGTAATTTTTAAACAATAGTTGAGTTAAATAAAACTACCCAGCAGGTTGGGCAAACATTTAACCCAACCTCTGGATTTGTCCATTTTCAACCCAACTTGAGTTGTTTTTTTTACCCCACATTTTGCTAAATCCATTATAAAAAATGCAAAATCCAAAATAAAAAATGTATTGGTGTAAGTGCAGTCAAGTTGATCCAGTCTTATTAAATAATTAAATTGGCTTGAATATAACCAGTTAATTTAGGTAGCCTAATAACGGTGCAAAGTTCGAACAAAGCCTAAAGAGGGGTTTGAGGGGATCTGGCTCCCCTAAAAGTAAGGAAGTCAAAACAGGGTGGGGTATTTTATTTACTTAAGTAGGCTATATATGTTTCAACAGTCCCAAAAGAAAAAAATGTGTGGGCGATATCCAGTCATTTAAATAAGTCATTTGAATTTCGCGGGAGTTCCAGATTTCGACGGTTGGTCTCGCGAATCGCTGCGTTGACTAACTGAAAGCTACTTTGAAATAACTTCTGTATGATCGGTGCTTCATGCACCCATACACTATTTGTTAGCGATTATTGTCCGCGAAATTTCACCGAAATGTCGTTAATGTGACCACACCTACACAGTAGGCCTATAAATAAACGCTCGCGAACGAAGTCCAGTTCGAGAAGTAACCATAGCAACAGTAGGCCGCTCGAGCGACGAGTATCGGAGAAAAACTGACTATTAGTATTTCTAAAAACGTTTATAGATGTAAATATTACAAATATAATCATAAAAAGCTTTAGTCTTTTGTTAAAAACGTCTTTAAGTTAGTTGACAGCAAACTAATGTTGCTACAGATGCCTGAAAAATACTTATAGAAATATTTCAAAGTTCGACCCCCGGAAATACTTTTTAAAAAATTTTTTAACACACTGGTCCAGCAGGTCCAGCAGATCAAGCTGCTGAGGTAAGTCAGCATATCCAAATCATAAATCATCAAAATAAATGGATTCAAATCAATATTCAAACCTCATTCAGGGAAACTGTGTTTAAGTAGTACAATGATTTTCCACCCCAATTTACATTTTACTCTTGATCCAGAACATCTTTTTAAAACTAAACCTCAAATAAACATTGTGAGACACTGGGAAAGCTCTGACATTAAAAGACTCTGAAAAGAGGGACCAGAACAAACATTATTCACATATTCATACCATCCACCAGAAAGATCCAACATCAGGTCAAGGTTAAGGTGCTGATTAAGTTCTTATCCTCGCATTCAACAGCGGGAGTTGAAGGTATTTTAGATGGGCAATGTCTTTTTCAGATGCAAATGTCTTTTTCCTCTTTCTGCTCTTTTTATTGGTGGCTGTGGCAGTTTAATTGGATGCTTTGAGAGGAAATAATATCCTGAATTCCAGCACATTTCATGAGCCTGTTTCTGAAGGGACAAAACTAGAAGTGTTCCCTCCAAAAACTGCATTAATTACACTGGCAGACTAATAATGGAACCTGCTTTGAAAGATTTAATCAAAGAAAATTAAGGAGAAAAGCGCATGAACTTTGCTGGGAGCAGGTGAAACAACAGTAAACAGTAAACAACAGTATGAGTGTTTTCCCCCACATTCATTGAAGTGCATTTAATTGGGTCCAACCTGATTTCCTATAGGAGGAAACACAAAGTAACACTATTTATTGTGGGTATCCGAGTGAATTGTCACAAATGCTGGCTGGAAGTGAACACTGGACCATGTAGGAGTCATTAGGGCTGTGTTACGGCTGGAATCAGAGGCGGCCCAAAGAAACAGTCGGACATATGTCATATTTCGCTCTTAATAGTCTATTTATAAACACATTCTATCTTTTTAACCAGAACTATTGTTACAAACATGACTGAAAAACAGCAATCAAATTAAATGAAACTAAAACCACCAGTAGGTGGCGGCAAATCATTGTCTTAACGAGTTAGTCATTGAATCATTCAGTCAACCAATTCATTCAAAATGGCTGATTCATTCAAGGCAGAAGTGAGTGAGTCATTGAGTCATTCATTAGAACGATTCATTCAAAAACATGGATTCATTCAGTAACGAAATTGAAACTGTGTTGCTCTGAGACGCACAATAGCTCTACTGTTTGGAAATATTTTCATTGGCAAAATAGAGGAAAACAGACAATATTGTGTCTAAAATTTATGTGTTTTAATTGAATTGTTGTATAAAATCAATATCAGATTTGCAAATGTGCTGATATTCGGGAAAACAGCACTTTTGCTTGTGTGATATTGCTTATAAATATTAAAAACGAACTTATACTGAGACTTTTTTGCACTATATCTTGGTTTTGGAAGCATTTTTAATCATTTTGGTGGCATTTTTGCCCCAAGTGTGTTAAAAATTTCCAACTCTGGTGTTTTTGTTAACGCTTCTCATTTACTTTGAAAGGTTGACATCATGCGTTGCCGAACTGAATTGCGGGTTCCATCGTGTCGCTTCACTCGCGTTGCTTGTGGCAGAAGTTAAAATTTCTAAACTTTTCAAGCACCAACGCAGGCGTCAGCCAATCAGATCACAGGCGCTAGCCAATTGTGTTCATGCAACACCGGAAAGTAATGTGATTGGCTGATGTCACTGACGGTCGCGTCAGCACAAACTTCAGACACACCCTCTGTCAAGCGTTGACGCTGACGCCCGTGTGAATGCAGCGTGATGGCGGGGATGGGGCTCTTTTTTGAGTGTAAGCAGAGGCCCCTTTTGTTGCGAGGGCCATTCAAGTGAAATGGGTGAAACATAGCAAAAAATGTAAATCCCGGTATAATCTGTTTCACTCAACTAAAACCACCAGTAGGTGGCAGCAAATCATTGTCTTAACAAGTTAGCCATTGAATCATTCAATCAACCGATTTGTTCAATACGGCTGATTCATTCAAGGACAAATCAGAAGTGAGTGAGTCATCAAGTCATTTATTAGAAAGATTCGTTCAAAAACGCAGATTCATTCAGTAACGAAACTGAAACTGTGTTGCTCTGCTCTACTGTTTGGAAATATTTTCATTGGTAAAATAGAGGAAAAACAGACAATATTGTGTCTAAAATGTAAGTCACCTATAGCCTATTAACTTATTGTTTAATGAATTGTTGTATAATAAAATTACACATTTGCAAATGTGCTGATATTCGGGAAAACAGCACTTTTTCTCATGTGATATTGCTTATAAATATTAAAAACAAGAACTTATACTGAGACTTTTTTTGCACCATATCCTGGTTTTTGGAAACATTTTTATTCATTTTGGTGGCATTTTTGCCCCAAGTGTGTTAATAATTTCTCTCTGGTGTTTGTGCGCTGTGTGATGGCGGGGACGGGGCTCTTTTAAAGTAAATCCAGATATAATCTGTTTCACTCAACTAAAAGCACCAGTAGGTGGCGGCAAATCATTGTCTTAATGAGTTAGTCATTGAATCATTCAATCAACTGATTCGTTCTAAACGGCTGATTCATTCAGGAACAAAGCAGAAGTGAGCGAGTCGTGGAGTCATTCATTAGAATGATTTGTTCAAAAACGCTGAATTCATTCGGTATCATTCACGGTGACCTTTTTGCACCATATCTTGGTTTTGGAAGCATTTTTGGTGACATTTTTATTCCAAGTGTGTTAATAATTTCTGACTCTGATATTTGTGCACTGCTTGAGTTGGCTGTCAAATGTTAGTGACCTAACTGACCTGAATTCACCCGACTCCAAAATTAATTTTTAAACCATATATCCATTCTTATCAAAGAACAGTATGTTTTCTGGAGAGTTCAGTGACATTTAGTCATATAAACCAATTACACTTAAAATGTCAAGGAGTTGTGTATGATCATGACAAGAAGAAGAAACATCATTAATATTTTAGTTTTTAAATCACAGAAGTACTGAAGTGATGAACACAGACCAATGAGACATAAAATTAGCTCGTCTTAAAGAGTTTCTGTGGAGTCTTTTGTGAGAAAGTTGCTATGACGAGGCTGTAAATGCCAAGCAATATATCTAGAGAGAATGGACCTGCTCAGAATTTAACCCCTGGGACGTTGTAACGGTCACAACATGAATGT
The DNA here is from genome assembly GCF_018812025.1 of Megalobrama amblycephala. NCBI lineage: Eukaryota > Metazoa > Chordata > Actinopteri > Cypriniformes > Xenocyprididae > Megalobrama > Megalobrama amblycephala. Next base: position 14,828,572 of record NC_063052.1, on the reverse strand, counting down.
TAATGACGAGACTGTCGTAATTTTTTACTCGTGAGGAGTAATGCTGTAAAGACGCAAGCTGACCTTTGGTTTTACTGGAGTTTGAAACAGCATGACCCACATCTACAGCAACAATAGACACCTTTACAATACATCTGGACACACATGAAATGCTTAGACCACCCACCATATACAGGGAGAAAGTACAATTCAAAATAAAGCAAAATTAATAAAAATTAAACACCAATACTGTTCAAAGGTTTAGTGTCTGTAAGACTTTTTAAAGTTTTTGAAAGAAGTGTCTTATGCTCACCAAGGCTTCATTTATTTTTATTAAAAAAGACAGTAATATAGTGAAATATTTTTACAATTTAAAATAACGGTTTTCTATGTGAATATATAGTAAAGTGTAATTTATTCTTGTGATCAAAGCTGAATTTTCAGCATCATTACTCCAGTCTTCAGTGTCACATGATCCTTCAGAAATCATTCTAATATGATGATTTGATGCTCAAGAAACATTTATGATTATTATCAATGTTGAAAAATATTCAGGATTCTTTCGTTTATAGAAAGTTCAAAATATCAGCATTAATTTGAAATAGAAATATTTTGTAACATTATAAATGTCTTATATATATTATATTATATAATTTTATTTTGACATAAAATTGTATAATAATTATAATTATTATTATAAAAATCAATATCAAAATTATTTTTGTAATATATATATAGTATATATTATATAATATTATATATATATATATATATATATATATATATAAAATATATATATTTCATAAGAGAATTAAAATAATTTTTTGAATTTTTAAAAATTTATAAATTATGACTGGTGTTAAAAGCTAAAGATTAATGATGGATTATATATATATAATTTTATTTTGTCATAAAATTGTATAATAATTATAATATTATAATAAAAATAATCAATATCAATGTTGATCATTTTATTATATATATATATATATATATATATATATATATAGAATGAGAATAGTTTGAATTTTTAATTCTTATGATTGGTGTGAAAAGCTCAAGATTAATTATGGATTATTCTTCATATGAAAGAGCTTGAAAACAAAATAAACTCTATTGCAAAATATGACAAAAGAATGAACTGAAAAAACTGGAAAACTCATACCAGAAAAATAATTATAATATTGACAATTTGATATTTTCCTAAAGTCCCTCAGCCCCTATTATGAAGGGAAAACAAAATTGCCTCATATTGTGTCCAAATGACTGATAATATGGTAAAGTGTTTTAATAAAATCTCACCAGCTCTTTCCTCAGCCAGGCCAGCGCAGTCTCAATGTCCAGCCGGCCCGAATCTCCCGTCTTCCCTCTGCACACCTCCGGAGATGAGGAATGATCCCTGCACATCCCTGCTGCTTTACAGTCATCAAAAGAGGTTTCTTTACAGGAGAAATCTCTCAGTCTGGTAAGAACTACTTCCATTGTTTCTAGAAGTTCTGATGAGGAGCGGAGAGCTCTCTGTTCTTCTGTCAGCTGTAGATTCAGCTCTGTCACTGAAACACAACTCTGTGTCACTCTGTCCACTACTGGTGCGTTCGCTCTGGGATGGACACTTAAAACACCCCCTCCCCGCCATAAACACATACTCTCATTTTGCATAAAGATAAGTCCGTTTATGTGAAAGGGAGTGACGTAGACTGACGTCAGCCTCAAATGAGCTTTGTAAATGTTTAATGCATTTGAATAGGAGAACATGGAGTTGCCATGGCTTTATGGGAAGTACAACTGGAGTCTATGGAATGTCCTTGGCAGTGCCATCTAAATGGACCGCTGTTTATTTGCTTCAGGACTGAATAGATTTGATTTTGATCCCATGCAGATATTAGTAACTTTTCTTTTCGCGTTGGCCAACGTTGATCCTCAAACCTCTGACGAACACGAGCCGCATGCTGTCATGTCCTCTCTGTGTTTCCCAAGCAACCTGCACAAATAAGCAATACATCCCAACTCAGGACAAAAATAGCTGAGACACAATTGAGGCTATATTTAAATCCAATAGATCAAGTCTCTGACGTTACAGACATTCAAAGAGACAGAATGGGACCAAGTTCTCATCCAGAACCTCTGCCATGCACGACACACTATACTAGCTCTTATAATGTCCTACAAAATGTTGAGCCAGTACTTATTTTTTTTGGTGTTTTCCATGCGAAAGCATTGGAATGTAATATTAATCTATTAATAAATATGAATTTATGTAATCAAAACTTATAAAGATCACACTTGTTGGAGAATGAAGTCAGTCTGATTGGCTCTTGGAGGCTATAACACCCCCTTGTGGTGAAAATATAAAAACAAAACAAAACAACAAAAAAACAACTATCTGTCCTCAACTGATACATCAAATTTTGATTATTAAATGCAATTGGATTCAATCATTATTATAAATAATATTATTAAAACATTATCACTTTGTTAAATTGATATTATTCATTTATTATTAATCATAGTTGAACATTTCCAACAATATTTAACATGATATACTGTATATGAGGAATGGATGTACAGACATGAAATCTAATCTAATACACATGAAATTGTAGAAATGAAAAATGCATATATATATATATATATATATATATATATATATATATATATGTGTGTGTGTGTGTGTATAATTTTTAAAACACTTAGCCAACTACACTTCTGTTCTTAAATAATTATAACTTAAACCTCCACAAAAAACGGCAAATATAATTTGCTTTCAAATATAATACCTCAGATTATACCTCAACTACCTTAAATTCTAGCTATTTAATATCATCCATTAAAACATTATTAATTAATTAAATTTATATTATTTCTTTATTAATATTATTTGAACACACAAACACACATATAGAAATACATTGTCTACAACATGATCAGTTATTAATATTATATTTTGTTGGTTCTCTTGTTTTTGTTCATAATTTCTTTGAATGCCAGCCCGTCCAAAAATTATGTCATTATCATGAATAAAACAAACACAATATGCTTACAAACATCTTTACCAAAATTTTAATAATACTTGGAAAGGGTGAAGATGGCAATTTTCATTGGCCAGACATTACTTTTGGCCACTACTATATAATTAATTAACATATATATGTTTTTGAATACACAAGCACATATACATGTATGTATGTATGTATGAGAAATGTGCATTATTCTGTACATGGGTCAAAGACATTTAGATGTCCGCATCAATTTAATTTTACAGAAGTGATTTTATATACATAGAAAGCACATTAAATGCAAGTAAAACGTCTGTTTTTAAGGTTTCAAATAAGTTTGGGGAGAATAAAATGTCAAAATGTGGGTGAAATAATGTTCCATTGTCATTCAGTGTAACACTTATATTTATATAAAAATACTTATTCTGACCTGTACGTGTTAAAATATATAAAAGAATAAGTGAGCATACTAAACTTTATTGCATTTTAAATTAGTAAAAAATTCTTGCTGACAAATGGGCAAAAACCTAGGATAGTGGCAAAGTTTAAAAATGTAAATTACAAGCATTTAGTCAAGTAATCAGTCTTTAATATGGCATAAATAGATTTTTTGTTGTAAATATGACTGACAAGATTGTTACACTGAATGACATTTAAGTGGGTGTCTTCTGTAAATCATGGTAAAAATGTATATTTAATTTTTGCTCAGAAAAATAAATTAAACAGGATCCATTCTGATGTATTGAAAAGCAACAATTCAAATCTGTATTACACTAATTGTTTTGATGCTTGAAAACCCTTTCATCATTATAAAAACACAAAGTCAACTACACATTTTAATTATTACAACTTACACATCCTCCTTGGTTAATAAAGAAACACTTGTTTATTAGACAAATCAAGTGGTTTCTTGTCACAGTCAGGGAAAAGTTCAGCCTTTGCAATAAAAGAACGCAGAGAAACAAACAAATAAATTGTGAAGCTCGACTCTAAGCAGTCGTGGGATTGGAGTCGACCGCTGCCTTCTCTCCTCCAGCCGGCCTTCGCTTCCTATTTCTACTCCGCTTCTTTTTCTCTCCGTCTGTCTTTTTGGGCTGCTGAGGCATTGGTTTGTTCTTCTTCTTCTTCTTCAGGCAGCTGAGCGGGTTGGGATTGCTGGATTTCCTCTTGCGTTTTTTGCCCGTCTTCTCCTCGCCGTCTTTGCCGAGGCCTTCCTTCTCTTTCAGACTCTGGATGCTCTTCTGTTGTGGTGAGCTGACGATCTCGCCCAGCTGGACAGCTTCAACGTGCTTCAGCGTTCGTTCGGACAGCTTGTCTAACACCATGGTGTTGAGGATAATGTAGATCAGGGGAACCCCAGGGATCTTCTTCAGGGCTTTCGTCAACTCTTTATCCTAGGATCATTATGTGTTATTATTGTTTATTGTACAAAACCACAGAACTTTGGTCCTGTTATAGTTCTTACCTGAGTTGCAACGAAGTAATGGTGTGGATTTGTCTCTCCAAGCATTGACAACAAACACTCTGATGCAGGAACCGGATCTTTTATGTGATTGCATTTCCTGATCTGAAACCTCTGTAAGATGAGTTTTGCTCCATAGAGGTCTTTGAGGGTTTCAACTTCCTTCAGTGCGCAGCTGCAGAGAACAGAACAAATGTGTTATTGGGCCATTCCACCTGATGGGTGCCATTTCTGTCCCCGGGACATTGCATGTATAAATATGCATGAAAATAAAATGTATTTTAGAGTTAATTATTAAGCAAAATGTCCTGAACATTACTCTTAACTGCAAATTAAAATATATAATTTAAAACATTATTAAAAACTAGTCAGAACACTAAAATAGCATTTGTTACATGTCCTCGCTATATAAACCTAAACTTTATCATGAAATATAATCATTAAAATCTTTTAGAAATCTTATTATTTTTGCATTGTTGTGTTACACCATATACAATCTATGTTAAACAAAAATAAATTTCATAAGAAATTCATAATATGTTATATAAAACACATTTATACACATTTTAGTCGTGTCCCCAGGTTTTCACTCAGTCCTGTTACCCTCACACATTTCCCCCTCTAAAACACTTGGAACATGCCACAAGACACATTTTCAACAGGAAGTTGCATCATCTGGATCTTATGCAGGCCATGAGAAGACCAAAAGTAAGTCCTCTCATTTTAATTTCTGTATATTTGATAAAATAGTAACTATGACTGAGAAGGTCAATCTCAACGTACTGTCCTGTTACCTAAACTATTTCTTTGATGTTATTTATTTTAAAAATAATAACTTTAGGTAAGTCACTAGTATTTGCTCAGTGTCCTCATGCTATTAGCATACGCCATCTGGCCAAATGTCATGTATTTGATCAGTTTTTGCTTAAAAACTCAATCCTGTTACTTTTTCAGTTAAGCGTAACAGGAGTTAGTAGAGTCCTCTGTTGTGTTGATTTAATAATGTGAATATTTGTTGATATAATACTATTCACCTGTATCATGAGTTTTACAGATTTTTAGGATTATTTTTTACAGTGTGAATACCATACTTGTAGGGAGCCAGTCCACCACGACGTGACTTCATCTTTTTGTCTTTTTCTTTCTTATGCAGTTGCCAGAAACACACACCCATGGCATGCTGCAAGGGAAGGAGTGAAACAAACCCGCAACCCTCTCTTTTCCCCCTTTTTTGTCTTTCATTCCCTCTCTCTCCTTATTTCTCTTTCCACCTCCTTCACTATAATGTACTACTAGCACACAGCACATCCATTCAACACAGAAATCTCACTCACACACATGCACACAAGGCCATGTACACACTCTTTCTCACACACATATGGACACTCATTCCTGTTACCCAGTGTTCATTCCTGTTACCCAGTGTTCATTCATGTTACACCAGTGTTCATTCCTGTTACACCAGTGTTCATTCCTGTTACCCAGTGTTCATTCATGTTACCACAGTGTTCATTCCTGTTACCACAGTGTTCATTCCTGTTACCACAGTGTTCATTCCTGTTACCCAGTGTTCATTCCTGTTACCACAGTGTTCATTCCTGTTACCACAGTGTTCATTCCTGTTACCCCAGTGTTCATTCCTGTTACCTAATGTTCATTCGTGTTACCCAGTGTTCATTCGTGTTACCCCAGTGTTCATTCCTGTTACCCCAGTGTTCATTCCTGTTACACCAGTGTTCATTCCTGTTACCCAAGTGTTCATTCCTGTTACCCAGTGTTCATTCCTGTTACCCCAGTGTTCATTCCTGTTACCCCAGTGTTCATTCCTGTTACCTAATGTTCATTCCTGTTACCCCAGTGTTCATTCCTGTTACCTAATGTTCATTCCTGTTACCCCAGTGTTGATTCCTGTTACCCCAGTGTTGATTCCTGTTACCCCAGTGTTCATTCCTGTTACCTAATGTTCATTCCTGTTACCCCAGTGCTCATTCCTGTTACCTAATGTTCATTCCTGTTACCCAGTGTTCATTCCTGTTACCCCAGTGTTCATTCCTGTTACCCCAGTGTTCATTCCTGTTACCACAGTGTTCATTCCTGTTACCTAATGTTCATTCCTGTTACCTAATGTTCATTCCTGTTACCCAGCGTTCATTCCTGTTACCCAGTGTTCATTCCTGTTACCCAGTGTTCATTCCTGTTATTTTTCTAAAAAAATATGTTAAACCACTGTTTTTATCAGTTTTCTTTGGTCCATAATTTATACAATTGTTAAATAAATTAAATTATTAAAAAACTGATATACCCGAGGCTTCTGTCTTCTTTTAAATGAGAACAAATTGTGCTTTTTATTAAAATACACCATGTCTTAATATAAATGATTTTTTCTTTTTTGTCAAAATATAAATTATTCGAACAAATAACCAACCATTTCTTCAAAATAATCTCTTTCTTGAGGTGAATACAAAGGAAGTAACTGACATGCTTTTTAAACAGCACATGAGTTTTGGTCACAGGACTGAGAAAACATGCATTCATCTTCTGCTTTGCAATCTTGTAAAAAATTAAATAAAGTTGCCTGACATTGACCAATACACATTTTGAATAGTTAAATATGTGTAGTAGTAGATTCAGTGTTGAAAAAAATATAAAAAATAAACTTTAATTTTGAAGGGTTTCAACAAGCAAATGTCACCCAATCGGTGGAATGGCCCAACAACATCTAATACACGCACATCAATACTAGAAATAAGAATAACTTACTTTGTGGTGCAGAACTGAACTTCTCCCATCAGATACTTTGGCATTTGCTCTTTGATTTGAATCTTATTCTTTAAAGCCGCTTGACAAAACGTCCCATCGACTAATATTTGGAAAGGCTCCCTAAAGTTAAAGTTATACTTGTAGAAAGTGATGGTTTTCTTCGCTTGCTTCTGACGTTTTATCTTCATGCTGAATTATGTATACATAAAGCTCAAACAGAGTGTTTTTGTGAAGAATATCAATAATACTCTTGATTTATATCAAATTGTGAACGAAACTCACGCGAATCTCAAACATTACCAGCATGGGACCAGCGGTGTTACAGTAAATGATTACCGGGTGGAAACCGCGAGCTACTTTAAATGAAATACCGCGTTAATCCTAACAAATAATAATAGGAATAAGGTATTAATAATTAGGAATAATATATATGTTTAATTAACCCTTACTAGATAATGACTTTCAGAATTGTATTAGTTAACTAACTCTAGGAACGCTACGCAATAGTTATTGTTTCTCCGACCACTATCACAGCTGTACCTTCTAGTGAGCGCGAATCGATTCTTTCGAACAGTTCATTATTTCATCGCAAGGATCCGTTCAAAATCACCATAATGTGAAATATGTAGTCGGTTTCTATTAATAAGGCTGTTTATTGTATTTTTTTATGGATTTCAGCCATGATTCAAGTTATAAAAAGCGATTTAGAACATAAATAGAATGTGAATATACAATAAACAATACTACATTTGCGTCTCTGAGCTAAAAATATGTTTATATGTTTTCATAAAATGTTTTTTAAATCAATTAATCGCTTTAGAACTGGTTTTTAAAGAGGTTCAAACGATTCAATGAAAAAGATCCGATTCAGTGAATGATTCCTTTATCGCTCTCAGGTTCACCGGAAGCCACTGGTTTAACGGTCTTTATCCCAGCGCGCGTGAAGATGGCATCCCGTAAAGACACTCCGTCTGGAAAAACCCTGGATACTCCCGTCAAACAGATCCAGATCGAAGGACTGGTAAGACTCAGAGTGGTGTTTCAGTGTGAACAGAAGCTTCTGGTTAGTTCACCTAAAGAATGATGTCATGATGATAATAACAACAACAACAATCATGAGTAATAATAATAATAATTTCTCAAAGTTGGCCACAAATACAAGCATAAATAGTAGAAAATAGAGAAATGTAATTGTTTAATTATATCAATGACTATAGAAATTAAATATTTTGAGGCACATATGATCAAAACACTTGAATATGTTGTATATTTTTGCCTATTTAGGGGTTTAACTGTACATAATCCATTAACTCATTTAATTCTAGTGATTCATTAAATTACAGTGAGTTTCCATATGTATATATAGACAGACAGACAGACAGACAGACAGACAGATAGATAGATAGATAGATAGATAGATAGATAGATAGATAGATGGATGGATGGATGGATGGATGGATGGATGGATGGATGGATGGGGGAGAGCGGGGTAAGTTGTCACACTTTTCACACTGTCTAAAGTTTACTGAGCACCATACATCACAATGGTATAAATATCATACCAAATGAAAGAAGGAAGTCTTGGGCACATATGTTGTATTCATTACATTTTCATATCTTATCTTATTACGGAGTTGTAGACTGTTGAATAGAGAATGTGCACTTGTGACAATTTGCCCCATTGGCGGGTAAGTTGTCACACTAGATTATCTAAAAATAAGAACACAACTACTTGATTGTTATTATTGATTTTAATTTTTAAATTCAAACCAGAACTGGAAATATAAACAATCATGCCTAGAGAATTTGGAAAAACGATTATTTAAATCCAAACAATACACATTTCAATCAAAACACATTAAGTGGCAAGACCACTTTACTTTGAACTTTAAACTTAAAACTTAAACTTTCTCTGGCTTGCACATAGATCCATGATAACTGAATGGAATACTGCAGAAAACTTGCTTAATTTAACATGTTTAATCTCTGAACATAACTGACTTAACATGTTGAACCTCTTTTCTGAGCATGTTCTATGTGTTTATTTGTACTCACATGTGACAACTTGCCCCAAACTGACATGTGTGCTAATGTTGGCTAAATCTCAAGGTGAGCTCAACATAGCACGTCAGCTAAAGTATCAAAAGACACGTTATTGTCTCCACTATGTTGTGCAAAATAATAATTTTTAACATTCATATCTGACAAAGTTGTATTGCATAAAATTTAAAGTGTACATTTTTTTTTTTACTTTTTAAGCCAAAAAATAAGAAAATTGTGCTAAACTCAGATTAGAGTGATCTTGACCACATGTGAACAGGAAGTTGACTATGGAAGAAGAAGTCACGCAAAGTGGCTATTTGATATTTGAGATAGAGCCTCTAGTTTTGGAGTTATGAAGAGTGTGACAACTTACCCCGCTCTCCCATATATATATATATATATATATATATATATATACACACACAGTACAGTCCAAAAGTTTGGAACCACTAAGATTTTTAATGTTTTTAAAAGAAGTTTCGTCTGCTCACCAAGGCTACATTTATTTAATTAAAAATACAGTAAAAAACAGTAATATTGTGAAATTTTACTACAATTTAAAATAACTGTTTTCTATTTGAATATATTTCACAAAGTAATTTATTCCTGTGATCAAAGCTGAATTTTCAGCATCATTACTCCAGTCTTCAGTGTCACATGATCCTTCAGAAATCATTCTAATATGATGATCTGCTGCTCAAGAAACATTTAATGTGTACAATTGTACAAAATATTTGTGTACAATATTTTTTTTCAGGATTATTTGATGAATAGAAAGTTCAAAAGAACAGTGTTTATCTGAAATCTAGTCTTTTATAACATTATAAATGTCTTTACTGCCACTTTTGATTGATTTAATGCATCCTTGCTGAATAAAAGTATTCATTTCTTTAATTTCTTTTCAAAAAAATAAAAATAAAAATTCTTACTGACCCCAAACTTTTGAACGGTAGTGTATAATGCTACAGAAGCTTTGTATTTCAGATAAATGCTGTTCTTTTGAACTTTCTATTCATCAAGGAATCCTGAAAAAAAAAGTACACAACTGTTTTCAACATTGAAAATAATCATAAATGTTTATTGAGCAGCAAATCAGCATATTAGAATGATTTCTGAAGGATCATGTGACACTGAAGACTGGAGTAATGATGCTGAAAATTCAGCTTTGCATCACAGGAATAAATTACTTTGTCAAATATATTTAAATAGTACAACAGTTATTTTAAATTGTAATAATATTTCACAATATTACTGTTTTTTACTGTATTTTTAATTAAATAAATGTAGCCTTGGTGAGCAGACGAAACTTCTTTTAAAAACATTAAAAATCTTAGTGGACTGTACTGTATGTATATATATATATATATGTATATATATATAATATATATATATATATATATATCAGTGGTGTGCAGTGGTGTTCTGAAATGAGGAGGCACATTTTTTTATGAATCAGTGTAAATTCATGTGCATTACTCTTAACGTTGACACATCTTCCTTGTTAAATGAACATTACTTTACATTACATCAAAAAAGAAAAAAAGAAACCAAATACAATTCTATTTTGTAATTTTACACTAACAATGTAATGTTCTATTTATCAAAACCAAGTCAATCTCATCACGTTAGAGTTTTAAGCATTTCTACATTCATTCCAAAATAATAACTAAAGGCAATAATAATTTACAACACAAAACCCACCGCACGCCGGGGGTCTGATGATTTTATATGGTTTCCTATGAGAGGAAAGGGAGGCATGACTCCATAGACTGTAAAGCAGGGGTCATCAACTATATTTGTCCAAGGGCCAGAATTTTTCTCTGCAGACACTGTAAGGGCCAGATACTCGTAATATAAAATAAAATTCGAATTGTATCCTAATATGTTATTATTTGATATACTAATTCTAATTCCAAATGTATTTTATTTTTTACATATTACCTGTACTGCAGCAAGCCACCAGGGGGCGATAGCGATATTTTAGGCTTCATATTTGTGAGGCTGTCAAGCTGTCCATCACTGTCACGCAATTGTGCGCTAATCCCAGGCAAGGAAAATTTTGACATTTGTGAAAAAATGAGCATGTGAAACAATAAAAGATGTTCAATGAGAGCAACGCGTTTATCGTCATTCTTGACTGAAGGCAGGCTATGGCACAAGCTACTTTTCAGAAGGCTTTTTTTTTTTTCGTTAGATTTAAAAATAAATAAATATGGAACGGACCCGAATATTCAAATATTCGTTCGGTGGGTTGGTATTCGATTTGAAAATTTGACATTCGAATATTTTTTTATTTTTATTTTTTGCACACCTGGGATCCCCGCGAAACGATTCTCATTCCCCCTTGAATAAGGCCGGCGACACACTGGCTGCGTGAGCGTCTCAGCTGCGTGGCGTGTCCGTTTTTATGTCGGCTCCCATATTTAACAGGTTGGAGTTTGCACACTGAGACACGCGTCTCAGGCGCGCTCGAGCCACGCGGAAAACGCGTGCATGCTAGAAATAGAACCGACGCGTGTTCCAGCAACGGGAGTGTTCAGAACAGCGGAGTTTGTATGGACCGAAGTGCATGTCTGAGCTTGTGTTTTGTTGCTTTGACACTGTGGAAAATACAATAATAGAAACAAAATGTATTAGCATTTTTACCCGTTATTATCAATCTAAATTAATCTCGTTTTTAATTTAACTTAATTTCGTTTTTCTTTATTTAAATTTCATTTTTCTTTATTTAAATTTCGTTTTTTCTTTATTTAAATTTCGTTTTTGTTTATATAAGTTTCGTTTTTTCTTTATTAAATTTCGTTTTTTCTTTATTTAAATTTCGTTTTTCTTTATTTAAATACCCTTACTGTGCCAATTTGTTAGTCAGAAAAATATTAGACTACTTAAAAGTATTGCTTAATTTAACAGACCTGTGTGTGTGCGTTTTATATCACTAGTGCAGTGTCCGTTCTCGGAGCATAAGCCCTGCCCGCGTGAGGTGCGCCGCTTCCCGCTCGCGCTGTTCTGACTGTAGTTTACTAAAAGTTTATTAATTCTGAATGTGTCGCGTCTCGCGTGTCCATCTATATTGCACCAAATGCGACACTGCACTGCCTTGTGAAGTCGATTGGATGAACGGTTCTCGAAATAATAAAAATGCAAACGGACATACAGACACAGATTCCTGCCTTTATTAGAGAGAAAAATACGTTCATTACTACCGAAGCTTCGAAGCTCAAAAAATGGTATTCGGACCAGCCCTAAACTTTTTTCCTCTTACAAGGCTATTCCTGAATTCAGTATTATTCTGGGGGCCGGATGGAAATCTCTGGCGGGCCGGATTTGGCCCGCGGGCCGCCAGTTGACGTTGCATGCTGTAAAGCATGACTCCTCTGTGTAACTTTACCTGCGGGTGTCGCTGTTGGGCAGTGTTCCTTAAGAAATACGCGTGACTTGCGCTCTTTTTAATGACATAATTTGTAATATTTGTGTTGTTTTATATGTATTATGGATTATTTTCTCATCCTATTTTTTTGAGGAGGCACTGCCTCCCTTGCCTACTCAGAGGAAACGCCCCTGATATATATATATATATATATATATATATATATATATATATATATATATATATATATATATATATATATATATATATATATATATATATATATATATATATGGCTGTATTTATTTGATTTAAAACTACACAAAAAAAACAAAAAAAGTAATATTGTGAAATATTATTACAATTCAAAATTTTCTATGTGAATATATTGTAAAATTTTCAGCATCATTACTCCAGTCTTCAGAGTCACATGATCCTTCAGAAATCATTCTAATATGATGATTTGCTGCTCAAGAAACATTTATGATTATTATCAATGTTTAATTATTGTCTTGTTATAAACCCTCATTTGCGATTAAGCAGTTTTTTTCCTCTTACACATAATTAATTTAGTTTCATCAGATTGTAGAAGATCATTGCTTCAGTTTAACCCTTGTGCGGTCTTCGTTTGGTCTTCGGGGTCTCCAGAGACCTCAGGCAACAAAATGTAATTTTGTAACAAAATATTTATTTATTTATTTTTAAACAAATTTAATTTTACTCTGTTTAATAATGTTTTTAATTCATATTTGTGCAGTTTTTGGAGGATTTATCATATCTTTTAAATTTATATAAATAAATAAATTAATTCATGGGGATAACATGGATAATTTGACAGGGTTTAGTGTAAGATTTTTGCCCATCTTTTGTAAAATGCAGTTTTAAAAGTAAAACTAATGATCACTTTTACCAGTAGATGGCAGCAGAGCTCCACTATTTGCTGTTTGACTGACTGAAAGACATTTTTTCACAAGTATTTTTCAGGTTTATTCATATCTAAATATTATGAAATCACAATTATAACAATAAAAGTTACTTTTTGTCAAAGTTTAGTATTTTTTTGTACTGAAAAAAATCAGTTTTTCACTATTGTTACATTATGATGAGACCCCGCTTAGAAAATGGACAAAATTCATCCTCAGAAATCAACATTTTTGAAAAACTTATTTTTTTCAGGACAAAAAAAAAGCTAAAAAGTTTGACAAAAAGTAACTTTTATTGTCATAATTGTGATTTCATAATATGTAGATATAAATCCAACTGAAAAAAACTTGTGAAAAGATGTCTGTGAACAGCAACAGAAGTTACATTATTACGTCATTATTACGCATAGATCTTTATGAGTGTGTCAGTCACTTTTATACTGAAAAGTCTGAATTGTTGTGAATACGGAACAAGACGCAACTGACAAATGCTTTGACTAGCGCTGTCAGTCACGGGAAACCCCCTAAATGTTAAAAGGACAGGATAATGCATCAGGACATTGTATTATGATCATAGGACTGACCTGGGGCCTGTAACATGATGGTAGTTGAACAAACTCAGGGTCATAGGATTAGTTTCGAGTTGACAAAACCAAATCACTCCAATCTGGCTTTGTTGGTACCATGATACTGATCATCAAAATAAATGTAGAACGTCTAATGTTTTCAAATGTAGCAAATAAATTAAAGACAGGAGTCATATCAACTTTGCAGAAATGTAATAGTACTATATTACAAAACCGATAACCGATTATGGTAAAATGCTTAAATATCAGGAAAAATATAGATAATTCGATATATCGGTCGATCTCTAGTAGTGATACACAGAACTGTTGAGTGAAGCGGTCATTGCTGTGACCAATCAGAATCAAGGACAGGAACTAACCGTTTTATAAAAAGGGATTTTTTTTGCGCAGGTTCTGGTTTATAAATCTGAAAACACAGAATCTTGCTTATGCGCATACATACACTTTTTAGGATGAAATCTATGGAAAGTTTTATAAATGAGGCCCCAGATCAGGAGCAGTAAAATAATTTTTTGCTGCATTTTTGTAGTCAATTGATTTGTACGGCCTCAATAAATTCACTGAACCTAATTAAATTCAGTGATGCTTATGAAAGTTTCTCACTCGTTTAACTTTCTTATCTCGCTCCCCACTGCTGAGGGAACGAGTGCTAAATGTTGTGAATGCTCAGAAACTTTTTTGTGCTTTGTTTCTTGAAAACCGTCACAGTAGTTTTTAGGCAGCAGCCCAAGAAAAGCGGTTCCCTGTCAAGGTGCCTGAAGCAAAGCTGCCATCGATGATTTCATTGATTTTCTATCCTCTTGCCCCGCAGCCTGTTTTTAGGCTTCAGTAAAGCTCGGCTCCCTGTTTGCTTTTGGTTGGAGCTGTTTGAATGATTGTTTTGTGCCTTTGGGCTTTCCAGCACATTCTCTGCGGTGTCTCGATGCTCAGAACTTAAAGGCACTTGACGGTTCATGTGCCTTTTTTGCACTTTCTGAGCTGGAATGATGTTTCTGAGGAAACATTTGGGCTTCCTGAAGGTTTTTTGTTTGGTTTTGTCTCTCCCACGCTTTCACTGACTAAGGTTTTTCATGCATGCATTGCTGGGAGTTTTGTTTATTTTTGTTTTTTGTCCAATACTTACAGACTTCATCATTGTCTTTCCAGCTCTGTGCTGCAGAAAAAAACGTATGGATGATGGTTCGAAATAACTAAACTTTAGCAGTCAAAATGGTAATATTGTGAAATATTATTACAATTTAAAATAAATATTTTCTATTTAAATATATTTTTAAATGTCATTTTTCATTTCTATGATGCAAAGCTGAATTTTCAGTCAGAAGGTATTTTTCCTAGTCTTTAGTTAGAAATCAGAAATCATTCTAATATGCAGATATTTTAGTATAGTAAGTTTAAAATGATGTTTTAAAAATTAATTGAAGCGTTTAAAGCAGGGTTGCCAGGTATTCACAACAAAACCCATCCAATTGCTTCTCAAAACTAGCCCAATCGCATTTGGGGGGATAAATATCATGTTATTTGGGGTCACTTCAACCCGCGGAAATGATAAACAACCTGCAGCAACATTGTTAAAGTAGTCTAATTCTGCATAAAAACGAACTTGGCAACACTAGTTTTAAGGCTGAAAAAGATTTTGAATAGAACTATGTTTTCTTGATTGACTACACATCATTAGAAAGGTCAAAGATTCCATTTTATCTAATATTAAATATCTTATAGTGACAGTAATTTAAATTTTTTTGTCACAAGGTATGCAAAATCAAAAACTCCATGTCCATCCATTTAATATTAAATATGAGCCCAGTGCTTCCCACACATAGACTTTACTTTACGGCTGCCCAAGTATATTTGGAGACACATTTTTGCTTTTATTATTTGTATCCTCTTATACTTTTATATCCGCGCAAGATAATGAAACCATCTGCGATCGAATGCCTAGTCATTTTGTACCTGCTCGTTATGTGTGCGTCAGAACCGTTTACTCCCGCTAACGTTCCCATGGGCGCTGCATTTTGCAAAGTCACAAGGGGGCGCTGTTGTGTGTTCTACAAGCTCGCGCAACAGCGCTTCAGACTGCTTCAAAGTGATTCTCAATCAATGAAAAGCGCAGATTTATGCCAAGCGATTGCTAATGAACTCAAGTTGATGAATTATTACAAGGTCTACTTCATGGCCTTTATATAAAATGTTTTAGACGATTGTAAGAATCTGAAGGATCAGCCTGCAATAGTACAGACATTTCAAAATAAGAGTCCCGGTGTATTTCGGACTTGTTTATAATTTAAAGTGACAGGCTAAGTTTTTTCTTTTTCTTTTGGGCATTATTGGTATTTTGGTCACACAATAAATTGTATTTAATTTGATTTCCATTTAATTCATAGTAAATTATTGTAGTCTCCCCCACAGGAAGAAAAGACTAAGAACATTATTTGACATATATTATTCATTATATAAATTTTACTAGTAAAATCTGTGTCCCATTCACTGAGAGAGACACTATATGACAGCAAGGAGAACATGGGAAAAGGAGAATCATTTAAATGCTGTAATTTTGCATAATTTACAATGCATAATATTAGTATGTAATTAAATGTAATATGCTATGTAATTAAAATTAATTTCAATAAATAAAAATACTGTTAAAAATCACACATTATTTGTTTGTCACATGTAGTAGACCATTTTTGTGCCGTGGGTAATAGGAGGATTTTTCGCCCGGCTACCACCGCAAGTATATTTCAAACCTGTGGAAAGACCTGGAGCCTCTTACGCATTTACTTCTCATCAGAGTTCCTTACTAAACTCTGTACATCAGGGCTTTTAGTCCATAACTGTGCTATATTCAAATTTCTTTAGAGAGGAGTATTATTATTTTCTCTATTTTTATCCAAATTGGGGTAGTTTGAGCATTATGGAGCATTAAAGGGTTAGTTCACCCAAAAGTTTCACGCAAATTTCTGTCATTAATTACTGTTGTGTAAGATTTTCATTCATCTTCAGAACACAAATTAAGATATTTTTGATGAAATACAGGTTCTATGTCAGAACACCGGCTCAGTATTGGCCAAAGCTGATCATGTGATCAGCACAACACATGCGTATGATGCTGACGGAGGAGCTGGCCAATAACGAGTCAGCATTCTGATGTAGAACCTGGAAGCGCTGGACGTAAACAACGTATGAGAATGACACAGAAGAGAAGAGATTGTTGAATAAAGTCTTTATTTTTGTTTTGGCGCACAAAAAGTATTCTTGTCTCTTCATAACATTAAGGTTGAACCACTGCAGTCACATGACTGTTTTAACGATGTCTTTAGTACCTTTCTGGACCTTGAAAGTGTTGATTATATTGGACGAGTCATATACCTCTCGGATTTCATCAAAAATATCTTTGTTTTCCGAAGATGAACGAAGGTCTTACAGGTGTGAAACGACATGAGGGTGAGTAATTAATGACAGAATTTTCATTTTTGGGTGAACTAACCCTTTAAAAACACTAATTTAATGTATATTAATACTGTAAGCTAGAGGGCGCTATCATGCAGAAAGTCCACAAGCGAGACTCATAGAAGTAAAACTTATGATGTTTCAGGAAATTCCTTATATGGACAAAGGAATCCAGCTTTAGCTGCAGCTGAATAACATGCAGATAGAACGTTTTGACTGAATAAACGTGACAATAAACACGTGATTGCGACAAAAAATGCTAATCTGTATTCTCAGGTATTTTCATAAGAATAAACAGTATGTATAATCAGCATAACTTTATTATTGTATAGAATACTATAAATTCATATATTTTTTGTATCATTCAATGATGAGACGCGTCATCAGATCACAGAAGTTAGTTATTTTAAACATTCGACTGACATAATATGTAGTGGGTTGGGAACAAAAACATGATATTTATGTCATCAATTTTTTGTCTTTTGACGCTATGCAAAGATGCACCTGTTGCCAGGAGCGATAAATCCACCTTAGATCACTTGAATGTGTCTTTTTTGGAAGGGAATTTGATAAAACTCAAAGAATGTGAAGTTAGATTTTCAATCAAAGAAAGGGCATTTTTATTCACACTGTTTTAATCTCCTTAAGCTTACAAACAAAGCATGCCATGCCGCCATCACAAGTACAGCAGTTATCTCAGATTTCACATTAGCTTTGGTGGGACAAAAAATAATTTTCAATGCAGGAAAACCCTGTTTACTCTGGTACTCAACTTCATCCCTTTGAAACAAAAAAGATTTGGCGACAAAAAGTGATATTATTGACAATATCAGGCCTAGTTGTGTCTGTCTTTGTCTTTGGATCCCAAGAGTGCTCTAATCTGTCCATCTCCATTTTTAAATAATCAAAAGCTGAATTTGTTGAACATTTTTGGCCCCTTAGTGAACGCCGGTGTTATTGATGTGATAGCTTTCTTGTTAATCCTCCCCTGTGAGCAAAACGGTGAGTTAAGAAGGAGTATAGAGGAAGACCCTGATATTAACCATCTGCTGTATTTTCCCTATTGGTTCAGCCACCTGAGCATCAGGCATTGTTGCTGTAGACCTGCTGTTCAGAGAGTTTTTAGATGAATACAAATAAGCTAAATGTATAAAGCAGGTGGATTAGAGGCGACTGCTTCAGGGTGGGTAAGCAGCTTAAACGGAGAGCTCTACAAATCCCTTCCAGGGATATGTATCTTCTCAGCTCTCTCTCTCCCTCCCTCCGTTATATGAAACTCTTTATTTTTGACCTTTCAGGCAAAAGCTAAGCACTTTTTAAGCAGTGTGAAATAGGGTCTGCTTATGCATGAGAATCATCGCAGGGCGATGTTTAAATCGTTTCTGATTTCTGATACCCTCAGGAGCTTTTCTCTTTTTTTATGCTAAAAATACAGACTATACATATTTTTCCTAGTCATCTCAATGGCAAAATATGTCTCAATCTAACAGAATTCACCCTATATGCATATTTACAATGATGTTCCACTTCTGAATCACCTGCAGTTTTGCCGTTTGACATCCTACTTGTCTTCCTCAACACAACATTTTTACTTTCTGTCTCTTTTTTTATATAGTTATTCTCTATATTAGCAAATCCCCCTAAATGCTGATCACTGCCGTCATCCAGAGGTGAGGCAGGTGGTCAACAGGGGGCAGCAGTGATCCACTGAAATCACTGAACTGTGTCACTCTTCACTTCATGCACATCAGCGCTACCTTGCATCTCTTCAAACGGTGACGTTTGGTTGTCAGTCTCTTTTGAACACACTGAAGGCTGAAAGCTAGAACGAAGCATCAATGGGTGCCAACGCCTACTAAGCAGACTTCTATTTTAATATAGTCTACTTATAGAAATATTAAATACACTTTATTAGGTACACCTGTTCAACTGCTTGTTATTGCAAATATTTAATCAGCCAATCACATGACGGCATAAGTCAATTAGAGTGCACAGTCAAGACGATCTGCTGAAGTTCAAACTGAGCATCAGAATGGGGAAGAAAGGTGATTTAAGTGACTTTGGCATGGTTGTTGGTGCCAGAAGGGCTGGTATTTCAGAAACTGCTGATCTACTGGGATTTTCACGCAGAACCATCTCTAGGGTTTACAGAGAATGGTCTGAAAAAGAGAAAATATCCAGTGAGCAGCAGTTCTGTGGTGAACAGAAAGTTTAAGAAAAACAGAATTTATCTGAAATAGAAAACTTTTGTAACACTGTATAGATTAGTTATAGTTATATAGTTCAGGGCTCCAGACTAACATTAATAAGTGCAGTTACTAATAATATTGCATGTTTATTCATTGGAAATTTGACAGTAAAGCACTGAGCTTGAATTGAGATGCAGATAAAATATACTTGTTGAGAGTAACGTGCAAAAACATTTTTATAGGGAAAAATGTAAAGATTTTACTCTTATTAAATGTACCATACTGAGCTGACCGACAGCTTCGGTGATTATAAAAGGAGCGCTCTTTACTTGCTTTCTGTGTAATTCAGTCACAATTTTGAAGAAGTTTTTGTTTTTCATGAGACTTTTCCTACTTTTCCACATGTAAGTCAATAATAGGGCTGGATAAAAAAATAAATTTTTCGATTAATCGTTTTTTAAAATGTGGTCGATTCAAAATCCCACGAAGGCCACGAATCGATTTTTTTTCCACAAACATTGAACGTAAGATTAACGTTAATCTAATTACGAGTCTTCTCCACTAGATGTCACCCTCTTATTTGCCTTGCGCGATGTCACCAAGGAGCGAGAGGCGAACCTGTCATTCATTCATTCATTCAGTGCTTAAATGGCGGTTTCAGGTGCTTTGTCGACGTTGATGCCACCTTCACATAAAATTGAATCGAGAATCGAAATCGATTTGAGAGCTTGTGAATCGAAATAGAATCGATCTGGAACATCTGAATCGATACCCAGCCCTAGTCAATAAGTGCTTCTCTGCCACCATCTAGTGGTAATTTCATGTCTTTTTAAAAAAAAAAAAAAAAAAAGATTTAGTTCAGGGGTAGGCAAGTTCGGTCCTAGAGAGCCGCTGTCCTGCTGAGTTTAGCTCCAACCTTAATCAAACACACCTGAACAAGCTAATCAAGCTCTTCAGGATTACTAAGGCTATAGACAGCTAAAGGTTTTTTTTCAGGGTTGGAGCTAAACTCTGCAGGACAGCGGCTCTCTAGGACCGAACTTGCCTACCCCTGATTTAGTTTGTTTCCCTTCATCTTTATATGGAGCCCTGCACATGACATGGAAGGAAAAAAAAAAGTAAATTGTGCGGACGTTTTACTATTTTGTTCTCTCGATTTGCTAAATCCTTTTCTCGGTTTATAAAACGTGTGCATAATTTAGCCTACTATTTTTTCCCTGCATGTCACGTGCGGGGCTCTGTATCTTTAAACTTTTAGTTTTACAAATCATCACATTAAAAATAACATTAAAATTGGATAATATTTAGAGCTTTAAGTGCTGGAAAAAGTGTGAAGCACTTTAAAAAGTCCTTGAATTTTACTCTCAAAAGTTTGAAATTAATAAAACATTTGAGTATTTCTGCCACAATTCCATAGTTTCAGTAAGCGTTACTACATTAAAGCCATGGTGATTTGTGGATTGGAGAGCCTTAACTTGTTCGCAGTGTTGTGTGCTGACCTTGCACTGCACTGTAGTGTGGCCAAGTCTGCAGTTTTCTGTTTTTCATTTCCACGGGTTGAAGCAACCTCATATAACGTAATATTTAGCCCTTAGAATGCAAATTTTTACCAAGGGACCCTGCCAAAAACACGGATTTTACCTCCCGGAACGTGATTCTTACCAGGGGACACTCACCCCCCCCGAAACGTGATTGGGCTAGTTTTGGGCTAATTTTGAGTAGCAATTGGGTGGGGTTTGTTTTGAAAACCTGGCAACCCCGCTGCGCTGTCTATTATTGCTCAGTGCTGATAAACGTTTGCTGCTGCACGGCTCAAACAAGTAGCGCTGTTTCATTTGCCATTTGATGTTTCTCATATCAGTTGTGCAACCAGTGCGACCTCTAACCAAAATTTAGTCGCACCGGCAGAAAAAAAGGTAGCAAAATGCAACCATTTAGTCA
The DNA here is from genome assembly GCF_018812025.1 of Megalobrama amblycephala. Classification (NCBI taxonomy): domain Eukaryota; kingdom Metazoa; phylum Chordata; class Actinopteri; order Cypriniformes; family Xenocyprididae; genus Megalobrama; species Megalobrama amblycephala. The sequence goes on along the minus strand of NC_063052.1, from coordinate 14,806,878 downwards.
CAGTCTGGAGCCCTTTAGTGTACAATTCACAATTTTGGACAAAGAAAATTGGAGAAACGTTGCTGATGAGTCTTGATTTCTTCTGCGACATTAGGGTCAGAATTTGGCGTAAACAACATAAAAGCATGGATCCATCCTGACCCACGATGCACAATGAGATCAGGAAATGTGTCTTAAGAAATTTTGATTTCACATTGACTTAATGTTTGCTTGTAGGAGTCATTGCAATGATCAGGCACTCTGTATGCTTGAGGTTTTGCTGCTTTTGCTTGCATGATGTGAATATGATAATAACTGTAATAATGAATGGTTGAGTTACCTTATCCTTTTCCTAGTTAAATAAAGATAAACCAAATTCCTTGTACTTTTAGGATCAAAATGACTGGTTCCCATCATCCAAATGGATGACAAATTCGACACCACTAGCTGGTTAGGCGACTTTCCTCCAGTGCTTTTTATGACTAATGTGTTTAGGTGTCTTTAAAGGATTGTAGACACAGTGATTCACTCTCTCAACAACCTTTTGGTGGATTCAGATCATGACAGGAGGTGAGTGTGAGTGGAGCTTATATACGGCCCTTGAGGGCCCTCTGAGAGGCGATACCACAGTGACGGCAGGCTGTGAAGTGCAGATTAACAGTCTGAGAGAAGGACTTGATTCGCCGTAAACCTGGAGCACTTCTACAGCAGGCGTAAAAGATTGATGGCTGAGCTGGTGCAGAGGCTGCACTATAAGACTCTGGCTAGCAACTGGAAGAAAGTGAACTTGAGTTTCTCATTTGTCCTTCAGCATTTCTCGCTGTGCTCTGTCCTGCCTAAGGTCAAAGCAACTACCTCAACTCCTGGAAGATTTTTCTTTTTCTAACAAATAGGTTTTGCTGGGAAATTTTGCATTGTGTTTTCCACTTTTCATCACCATTTCATAACTAGAAACTCAATTTATAGCAGTTTTGCATCTTTAATGTAACTTCTTTGGTCCTACACCCTCTCTTCGGTTAGAACTGACCAAAAATTTTTACGTTTTGAGTTTTTACAATTTTTTGCTTTATCGGAATGGGATGACAATTGGTGAATTTTGTCACATTATCTATGTGAACACACAAAAAAATCATGGACATTATTTGGATATGTTAAAGGGTCGAAAAAGAAAAAAGTAACACTTGCTACCTTCGTAGTCAAAAATGACTGACATAGGAAATTAATAGAATTTTTTTTGTTGCTTCATCGGAATGGAATGACACTTGGTGACTTTTGTCGCATTATCTATGTGAACATCATGGACGTGATTCGGATATGTTAAAGGCCTTCACAGTTTTAATCTGAAATATTTCATTTATTGAAAAATAATTTAACAAAATTATTAATTTTAATGGAAAAAAGCTCATAAATATTTTATAAATATTGCATAGTATCATAAAATCCCCTCAAAATTCTAAATAACAATAAAAAAATATTATCGGACAAAAGTCTAATTTTACATTTCAAGGTTTCAGTTACTTTTGACTACAAAAGTACCAAGTGAGACCCAAAAATGGGGCTCAGAGGGTTAAAAATAAAGTGATGCCATAGCAGAACCTTATTTGGTTTCCCAATGAACCTTAAATTTTTTCCTAGTGTGAAGAACATTCAAAACTCTTTTTTCCCAATATAAAGAACCCTTTATATTGTTCCATGGATGTTAACGAATCTTTATGGAATCAAAGAACTTCCGTGACTAAGGGCCGTGACTAATGTCGGGCTGGTTTTTGCAGTTTGTCCTGAATATCGACTCTGGCTCATGCCATCAGGAGTTTGTCTGATTCAGCATGTTGAATCGGCGTCTGATTGGCTGTTCGGGCTAGCGAACAAGTCTTTTCGTTGTGTTCAAAGCAAGGGCACCTTTTCGTCCCAGACACAGCCGACACGAGGCGACAACACAGTTGGCTTTCTTTGCCGCTATAGTTCTTTGATGTCGGCTTGGTGTGTAGAGTGTAGTTCTGAGACAAAGTAGATGTCCATCTGCTGGAAACTCGTCCGAGGTCGCACATCCACTATTTCGGAGAAGCTGATTGGTGTGCACCTTGCCGAAGACTCTTGCTGCTCTTCCTCGTGACTTTGCGGTGTCTGAGTTTCAATGTGCTTGACATATGGACTACAGGGACTAGCGCTCAATGCCTGCCTCATTCTCACTCTGGATCCCTGGTGACTTCAGCTTGGGTTAGAAATCACTCTCTTTTCGACCTGTGAATGCCACTTGCTCTGTAGCTTTCCCAGTCACCTTGCCCCACTAAGACAACGAGCAAAGGCTTTGTCGAAACTTGACACATGCGGACATACACATTACTGGTTATTTTTAAATCTTACAGTGCCTTTTGTGAAGGGCAAACATTGTTTTTTACGTATAACTTTTGCTGACGCTACCATATAATGTTAACTAGATTATAATTTAATGAATTATTATCTGTGGAAACCATAGTGATATCATGGATCGCCCCATTTGATTCTGGTTTACCAGAACTGATATTTTCTACTAGGTTACACATACATCCATGTGTTTGCATGTTTCTGGATTTGCTCATTGCTCATTTTTACACTTTTTTGCTTCAGTCATAGTTTCAAATATACTTTAAATGTAGTCAATATTTTTTCACATCATATTCATTCATTTTAGTCAGTGTTACTCTAATTATTATTATTGGATTATCTGAGACTTTGAGAGAGTTGTATTGTTTTTTTTCTTCTTCAAAAACATTTTGTTAATATCTTGCATTGTCTTTTTTCCTGTCATATTTCTGTCAACAGCATGCTTTTGCAACAGCATCTTCATTAATGTTGACAAAATCAAAAAACGCTTTGTTACTGAACGTTTTCATCCAGTTATTTTGTTGTCATCAAACCAATACTGACGTAGTATTGATAACTAGTTAAGTTTAGAGTAGAAATGGGTCTTTTTGTCTACATTTAATATGACTAAAGCTACTACTGGCTCTTTGACCGGCTGGAGTCTTGCCTAATGGCCTAAGTGACAATAAAACTGTCAGTTTTATTGATAATCAGATGGCAACCCACCAATACAGCCATCAACTGACAACCGGGAATTCAAGACCCCTGCCAGCTTACAATCAGTCATTGCTCTACCTCTCGGTTCGGGCATTATGGGCATGAATGTTTGCTGTCTGGTTCCTGAGGTCTAGTAATTATGTTCGTTCTATAAAAATGAAAAATTGGACCTGTAAAGATACAATTTCACTAATAAAGTTGTTTGGACTGATTTGTCAACTCTTGCAGGCTCTGTCAGTTTTTCTTTTGGACCCCTGGAGTAAAGTATAATTGGGCAATTCATCTTTCAAAACCTCTGTGAGTCCACTAAAGCGTGTGTAAATCCTGAGCGTCATTGTGTATAGGGAGACACATTTTACAAGATAAGATATTTGTCAGAGTACACATGAACATGAATTAGAAAGTGAAAGTAAAACGCGAGTGTGCGTTCAAAAGAGATTTCAATACCCCACATATTGATAGAGGCACAATATAATTACCCAACCATATAATTGTGAGAGAAAGCAAAAGCATTGATATACATATATTTTTTCCTCCCATCTCAAAATTTTTTCCCATCACCATGTCCCTTTAGGGGCTCCATAGTATTCAGCTTTGGGCACATCCCTACTAGTAATTGATTTTGCAGATAGTTTGTTTACGATTATAAATTCTATTTTATTTTATTACTTTATTCTGATGTTCTGAAAATCTAAGACATTTTGGACCTACCTTGTGAATGACAGGAAGGTATTTTGGATCTTCCACTATGAGAACTGTAGATTCTGGTTGTAAAAGTCTTTTTAACACTCAGAAATTGCTTCCAAGCACAGGCTCTCGATGAGGATCAGGCTTTGAAGATGAATGGATGGTGTGCTGTATTGATCTCCCCCCCCCCCACATTGGTTCCTTAATCCTAGTTAAGCATTAGGAGATTCAAGCACAGACCTATGTCAAAGGTTTCTGAACCAGGATCTTGTTAACCATGTCTGTCCTTTGGGCCCCTCTGACCTTTCAGTGCTGGTCCAATGAACACACTGCACAAGTTTATCAGTGTATCTCTCACCTATTTTTATTTGAAACCTTTGAGGATTTACCATAAGACATTTTTCGTTGTTGTTGTTGTTGTTAGGATTTAAATAAGGTTGTGCCTGCTGGTGGTCACAACTGAAAATCTATTATTGCGTTAGATGCCAGGCGTCCTGGACTCGGGGATCGATACTGCTTTGTCGACAGATTCGTGCCCCTGCTCTGCTCGGCTGAAGATGAATTAGATTTTTCTATAAAAGCGCGGAGCTTCGCTCTGCCATTGAGCTTATCGCAGCCATGTGGGATGCTTTACTCTTCACCTGTGGTATTTCATCCAGTTATTACTGCTGCCCCACTCCCGTGCCTTCTCGGATTTTCCCATTCTCTATCTGTCCTCATCTGTTATCTATAGGGGACATTTCTAATTCCAAATGGTTATGATCTGTATTAAAGTTTACGGATTAAAGATTAAGCTCTATTTTGTCCCAAATCCACCTGCTACCATATTCCTTTCATCACATTTCCAGGAATCCCTTCAACTCTCCAACCCTTTTATCATTTATACTCCAGACCATGCTTTCCGATGGACTTTTCAGACTATACACATGACATATAAGCACACTACCAGTTAAATGTCTGGAGACTAGCTCTTTATTTATTATTGCTTTTTGCCATGTTAAATAATAAATAAATAAATGCAAAACGATAATAAATTTGCGAAGGGCAAACATCCTATTTTACGTACCACTTTGTCACTCATATTTACATCCCTGCATTGTGGTGCCAAACTTGTGCACGATGCATTGTTAGAAGATGCTTAACAACAGACAGCCAGTCATGTGGCTTATAATCACATGTTTTAGACTCTCACAGAGTTGTATATAAACAGTTGTTTCAGCGTTTGAGGGGAAAAAATGTAAAATGGTGACCGAAAACAGGACCACTGGAGTAAAGAAGAACACAGAAGAACACTTTCTGTGTAATTCAGTCACAATTTAAAGAAAAGTTTTTGTTTTTCATGAGACTTTTTGTACTTTTCAATATATTAGGGAGTGGAAATGGTTAATAAGTCAATAAGTGCTCCTCTGCCACCATCTGCTGGTTATAGTGGTAATTTCATGTCTTTTTTTTAAAAAAACAAATTAAAAAAATTAAAGTGTTTGTTTGCCACAGAGTGTTGGTTTTCCTACATCTTTAAACTTTAGTTTATAAATCATCACATTAAATATAACATTAAAGGGGACCTATAATGCCCCTTTTCACAAGATATAAAAGTCTCTGGTGTCCCCAGAATGTGTCTGTGAAGTTTCCGCTCAAAATCCCCCACAGATCATTTATTATAGCTTGTCAAATTTGCATCTATTTGGGTGTGAGCAAAAACACGCGTTTTTGTGTGTGTCCCTTTAAATGCAAATGAGCTGCTGCTCCCGCCCCCTTTCCAGAAGAGGGCGGAGCTTTAACAGCTCAACAACAACAAAGCTGGAGAATCTCACGCAGCCAAAATGACGATGGTGTTCAGCCTTACATTGTTCAAACCGGAGTCGACACTGATGGAGAGACTCAGGAAGAAGTTACAACTTCGCAGTCCGGAGCCCTGATGTGCAACGGTTGCGTACTGCGTTTGTCCAGTCACTGACACTGACTCTGTGAAACGTCAGCATACGAATACCCAGAATGAATTAATTATGAGCAGTGTTTACCCGTGCTCAAAATAAACCAGGGTTAACTATTCAAGTATGAAAAGCCTCAACTAGTGTGAATGTTATCAGATCTTCAAGCATGTGTTTTTGTGTTTCAGGTGGTGATGAAGATCATCAAGCATTACCAGGAGGAAGGTCAGGGCAGTGAGGTGGTGCAGGGGGTGCTGCTGGGGCTGGTGGTGGAGGACAGGCTGGAGATCACCAACTGCTTCCCTTTCCCTCAACACACAGAGGACGATGCTGACTTTGATGAAGGTAAGGGACTAAAGTTGTGCTCATTGCCTTAATTGGCACTATTCAGACAGGATTCATTTTCTAAATTACATTTGTGTTAGAATTACTAAAGTAAGATGTCTGCCATCATTATTGTTGGTTCTAGAATAGAATTTTACTCACGGATCAAATTTAGCTTCATATCGGTTCTCATTAGGGGCTTTCGCACCGGGTAATTGACCCTTCGCAAAGACCCGCCCCCCTTAGTTACTGTTGCTTTGTCCGACAAGCCATGACGCCGTCACGCCACACAGAGTGAAAAATACATCGCGGAGCAAAGAGGACACTGACAACACGTCGACAGACAAGACAGAGCAGGTTACTTATGATATTAAACAAAGTCCCAGCTTTCAAACTGTGTAATTTTTTTAAGAAATTCGAAGAATAAAACCGTTTTGTGACTCTTTAATGTGTCGTGACAGAGTGCTGTAGCGCCTCAGCTCAATTGGCTCGTGAACCGATCATCTCTGCCTACTAGTTCATTTATAGCATCAAATAAACATGAATGAACATCAGAAGGTATGTTATTTCAAACAAGGAAAGACGTCAATACACACCATTTTTTCAAGTTCAAGTCCACCGAGGTTAATCTTCTAACTCCTGACTGCTTTGTCGTACAAAATGGCGGATTCAGCGTTATGATTGGTTAGATCGCTTGTCAATCAAACTCCCAGCGTAGGGTCAATTATAGGAACTAGTTACCAGGAAGGTCCCCTGAGAACTAAATTTTCACCTAGGGCCATTTTCCTGGTTATATTTGCACCTCCAGACGTGACGTGTGGCATTTAACAACTTGAGGAAGGAGCTGTGTTTTTGTTGTGTCGTGGAGAAAGTATAAGTAAACTGTGTGTTTACAGCTTTTTAAAAATGGCGGATGGTGGTGTTTTGTATGCGTTCGTCCAACCAACGTACACTTACGTCACTGATACTCCCTATTGTGTTGGGTTAGACCCTAATCTGAAGTAGGAGCTAATTTAATTCCCACAAAAATCATTCCCAGTTTCATTGGCGAACATGGCAAAAAGCGGGTACTTTCGCCAATAGTTATAGAAACCATGAAAACGTTCCTCCGGTGCGAAAGCCTGTACACAGCAAAATCACAAGAGTTAAATCAACTCTGCACGGAGTACATATGGTAGTGTTAAAGCCACACTGAAGCAGAGTTAAAGTTAATGAGATAATTAAGCGATTAATTAAGTGATGAATGAGCATTAGTGATGAACGCCTGCTGTTAACAAGCAGAATCACTGAAGAAATCTACTGAGATCTTGACAGAAATAATGTATTATATCTACAGTTGATTTAATCTAAGACTGTGGCTGAAGTCGTCATAGTTCTTGTGTTTGTCTTTTCTTCAGTGATTCTGCTTGTTAACAGCAGGTGTTCATCACTAATGCACAATCATCACTTAATTATCTCATTAACTTTAACTCTGGTTAGGTGTTACTTTAACACTATTTAGAGAGGAACCATATGTACTCTGAGCAGAGTTGATTTAACTTTGTGTATTGTATCATAGTAATACCCATCAGAACTGATGCCACCCAGTTGACTTTCTCAGAAATGAAATTAATATATTTTGGGCTCCCGGAAGAAATATTGAAATAATCATTATAAGCAGCTTTGGGGAGAAAGTGAATGATTTTGTGACATGGGTGTTGAGATGTGGTACATTAAGTACTGATGAAGTGCGGATAAAGAATATACACAAATAAGATATAAATGTGTTCACTGCTAGATAGTGATCCTGTTATTTCAGTGCAATGTAGATCGTTCTGCCTTCAATTGTGCCTGATAAGACTGTCAACAACTTTCTGATTCTAGGTTAGAAACACTACATTTCTTCCTCCTTTCATTGTCTAAACACAGATAAAATAGGTAGATGAATAACTAGATGTGTAAACCATCATCCCCGGCCATTTGTGTTTGCAGCCCCGTATTTTTATCTGCTAATCTGCCATTGTATTATTGTCCAATTAGCCAATGTGTTTGAATGTGGGCCATTTGTATCTGACTGCAGATTTTCGATTATTGCTTAAGGGTCTGTCATATACAGTCATTTACAAATAGAAGATGATGCTGTTATTCAAATTGGTGTTTAACCAAGTATAAAAGTATGATATATTGTTTTATTCATTGATGTTTAATGCAGTTATGCACACAAGATCGAAATTAAGCAACATTTATTTCAGTTACACCAGGGAAATTTCACTTTTATCACTCGTCCTTGTGTTTTGTCACACATTAAACTCCTCTACAAGTGTAAGCTTTTGCATTTTATCACACCGCTGTGTCTGGCCTGCCAGCCTTCATTTACTACCTGCCAGCTTGTCAGTGATCACCAAGGCAGAAAAACGTCATCGTCGATAGTCCTGCTAGTAAACGGCAAAGTAAATTGTGGTGTAATTCAACAGAAACCTGTATTGGAGCAAAGGTTTGGGGCTCAGCTTTTATAGGGCTTCTCCAGAGAGTGCTAGAGAAGGGTGAATGAGAACGGTCTGGTTTCAGCACGAGCGAGACTGCGAGTTGTTTATTCGGTTTTACGGCCTGCGAGATCACAGGTGTTGCCAGTGAGATGTGCCGTGCGTCATGGGAGTGAGAATGAGGCAGGGTTGCATTATTAAAAGTGTAATGGGCTGTAGAGGCTCTGAAATGGAGGCAGCAAAGGAACCAAAATTGACAAGGGTGTTGTTTTGTGGGCCACCAAAATAGAGCTGGGTGAAATGATCGCAAATACAGCAATGGCTGAAATAGATTCTGTTCATACCGTGAGATATTCAGATATTTCAAAAAAATAAAAAAAATAAAAAAAAAATCTGACGCAAAGCAAAAAAATATAGTCAATACTGTGCAACTTCTAATTAATCTCTTATGAATAATATTGCCTTTTGGTATGTCAATGAAGAATAAAATTTAAAAATGTGTTTATTAAAGTATGTTGGTCACTATAAAAATAAAAATGCTACATGACTGTGTATTATTATTATTATTATTATTATCATTATTAATAGTATGTGTTATATATATATATATATATATATATATATATATATATATTAGTAATAACAAAACAAAATAATAAATTGTTATTGTTATTGTATTATAATAATAATAATAATAATATATAATTTATATATATATATAACATAAATTATATATATTATTATAATATAATAACTAATAACAATAATTTATTATAATTTATATATTATATATATATATATTAGTAATAACAAAACAGAATAATAAATTGTTATTAGTTATTATATTATAATAATATATATAATTTTTATATATATATATATATATATATATATATAATTCTACTAGTAACTTATAATAATATATATATAATAACTAATAACAATAATTTATTAATTATTTTCTTACTATATATATATATATATATATATATATATATATATATATATATATATATATATATAGTAATAACAAAAGAAAATAATAAATTAGTGTTATTATATTATAATAATATATATAATTTATTATATATATATATATATATATATATATATATATAATAACTAATAACAATAATTTATTAATTATTTTGTTACTATATATATTCATATAGATAATAATATATAATTATTCATATAGATTATATATATATATATATATATATATATATATATATATATATATATATATATATATATATAATATATAAATATATAAAATTCTACTAGTAACTTATAATAATAACACAACATTTTGAAGTTTAATTATTCACTTAGTCATTAGAACAAAAAATGCAGTGCTACATGTAATATAAAATATGATTATTTATAATAATATATAATATAATCCCTAATAACAATAATTTGTTAATTATTTTGTTTTGTTATTATTATTAATACATTTTGGAGTTTATTCATTTAAATCACTAGTATAAAAAATACTACATGATGTAATATATAATAATAATTAGTAATACAATACATTACAACAATTGATTATTTTTTATTATGATTTATTGTTGTTGTTAAAAACATTGAGTTTAATTTTGAGCAATAACTGTGAAATAAAATGATTTATGCCATAATATAAGATTTTGGTCATACCATCTTCTAAGTGTGGTGCAGACTTGGATATAAAAATATATATTTGAATGTATGTGACAGCATGAGCACCTTTGCATCAGCAACTGACTTTAATGACTTCCGATGCATTTATAAGGAAGAGTAGAGTTAGTACTGATTCTAAATGAGAAGTATCAAGCCTCAAGCGCAATGCATCGCATCTCCAACTATACATTAACTCAGTGACTGTGACACTGCCTGTGGTCTCCTTGCGGCTCATTGATTCCCCACCTCTGCTACAGGGTGTGTACATATGACAATGTGTGTTTGAGTGACCCTCTCCCACCCTTCCCATCACAGCGTGTTTTTCTCTCCGTCTTTAGCCCGTAGGGCTGTGCCTGACAAATTATGGTGTCTAATGGATATTTAAACACCCTTCATATGCAAAGCAAGGAGCCTTGAACTGTACGGGCTGCAGAAAGGTGTAAATTCACTCTTTAATGAGCAGCCGGGACTCTTTTGCTTGTTTTTCCTGTGAGGCAATTGCTTTATTTATTACTAGACTTTCAAAAAGTGAGTTAGAGTCTACCGCCTTTCTTTACCTCCTCGTGAGTGTTTTTTTCCATGGGCGTTTTCAATTTCGTCCATTATGAAACCTGCCGGTGACCTGAGGTGACTTCCATTACTTCTCTCTATTTTTACCTGGTGTTTGACTGCCTCAAACAGAGCCGAAGTCTTTCAGGTGGTTGGATTGAGTCTTATCTGATGGAGGAGTGCAGGTTTGCTTTGGAGAGACTGGAACAGGAGGGTGGAACACCTAAAGAGCGCAATACAAACATTCACAGGCCGTCTCTGCAGAGATAAGCTTTGTCGCGACCTTCCATTTTCAGAGTCTGAAATGGATCATAAAAAGTACTTTCGGTTCAGCTCTGCATATTTATTAAATCTGTGTTAATGCATGTTTTTTTTTTTTTTTTGTAAAGCATGTTTTTAGATTTGCCAATGCATACTATAACAATGCAACATCTAAATACCCCTAAAGTTTTAATGTAATGTTAAAATACTTTCTCTTATCACAGCTTAATATGCATGCAGAAACTATAAATATTATTGTGAATTTTGAGTCTGTTTTTTGACCAATTGCATATAATGGTGACTGTTTGGGAAACCTGTTTGAAAACAATCATTATTATTTTTGCCATTCTGCTTGGTGATGCTATTGCTGCAAAAAAATCATCATTAAATTTAAATGCTAGTTGTAAATGCCCAAGAAGTACAGTGATATAACCTTTTTTTTTTTTTTTTTTTTTTTAAGAAAATAAATGCATTTTTTTCAGCAATGACGCATTAAATTGATCAAAAGTGACAGTAAAGACATTTTTAATGTTGCAAAAGATATCCATTTTAAATAAATGCTGTTCTTTTGAAGAAAGACTCCTGAAAAAAATGTATCACAGTTTCCACAAAAATATGAAGGTCAGCAAATCATCATATTAGAATGATTTCTGAAGGATCATGTGACACTGAAAACTGGAGTAATGATGCTGAAAATTCAGCTTTGATCACGTGATATAAATTGCAGTTTACAATATATTCACATAGAAAACGGCTATATTGAAGTATAATAATATTTCACAATATTACTGATTTTTCTGTATTTTTGATCAAATAAATGCCACCTTGGTGAGCACAAAAGTGTAATTATAGCAAAAATATTAATCAATTCCAAACTTTTGAATGGTAGTGTTAATCTAAGATACCTCCAATACTATGGCATTACTATGATCCATGTCCAAAAAACCATGTTAATGTGTGAGTAATCAAAATACCATGGTATGGGCTTATTTTAAAGTGTTAAGGCACTAAAAATAGTCAGGTAGTGTTGGGTTCATTTTAAAAAAATGAAATAAGATTAGTGGCGTTTATTATTTATTATTCCTAGTTAAAGTCATCCTGCCAGGAACTTTATTCACAAGTCACAAATCGTTCTTGCATTTGTGTGGTAGCATTACATAAGTCGCAGTAATGTTATGGTAATGTGCATGATATCACCTCAGGGTATTGTTTCTGTGGGCATGCTTTGACACAGCATGATTTGATTTCAAGGGCATGATTCTGTAGAAATGTTTAAACGTGAACGGACAACCAAAATGTTGGTACTAGCGTACAAATTTGACTACCATTGATCCTGTTTAGAGTTTTTTTCTACGGCTTTACCCAGAGAAACTCCCTGAAACGCCTCCATTGTAGTCTCGAGTTGAACAAACACGACAAATTATTGCTCATTTAAATAATTAATATGCAGAATAAAGGGCGGGGCCTGGTTGAGTTAGTTAATAGTGTGTTGAAACTGGCGGTTATGGTAAGAGGCTCTTTAATATTTAATATGTCCTCTTTAATATTTCCCAAACACCAATCACAACACACTGCTCCAGCCGACCAATCAGAGCACATCTGTGCTTTTCAGAAGGAGGGGCTTCATAGAGACAGGAACTAAACAGAGCGTTACTGACAGACTGGGAAGAGAGGAGCTGCAACAATGGAGAATATGAGGAAAATAATCAACATTCAATCTAGTAGAGCACAAAAACAAATTTGAGACAAAATAGGTCCTCTTTAATATTTAAAAGATTAGAAGTTGCATTTAAAAAATTTTTTCCCCCCTAAAATATTCTTCCAAAGCAATTGTGGCCAATTAGATACACATTGTAAAAGTAAAATCCTGTAAAAATCTAGTTAAGGCATCTGTTTTCCACTAAATGAGAATGATATTTAATTACATAGTCACATATGCACCAATGTTTATCAGCTAGTATAATGAGTCTTTGCAGGTTAATTACATTTACACTTACATATTTAAATATTTATTGCTGTGTTGAACTTGCGTTGTGAGTTTTATGCTGTTTTTTGCTGTAACGAGATGCGTCTTTTCATCATGTTCCAGGTTGACGATGAGGCAGTCAATGAGATAATGCCAGCTGTTACCTCAACCCCTGTCCCACATGAATGCATCATGATGCATCGGCATGCCATGCATTTGTCTTCTCCGTTAGCCTTGCTGTGCAGACATTTTGCTGTTTCCTCTCCCAAGAATGTATCTGTAGTAGTGTTTACAGTGTGCTACCAATTTTCCATTCACATTTACAAATTTCCTCCAATCATGAAACTTATTCACATTCCCCAATTTCTAAGTTTTGGCACCCAATACTGCACATTTTGTATGTCTCCCTTATTTGCTACGCCTGATTCAGGTCACGGAGCATCTGCTATTGGGTTAATGAGTAGAATCAGGTTTGTTTGAGAAGCGAAGGCATCAAAAATGTGCAGTCTTGGGGTCCCACTGCACAGACAGCACTTTTGTATGAAAGTACCTCCACAGACAGGCACTATAAAGTCATGTTTAATGATCTAGAACAAATTCAGCTGAGCTTTACATCGTGTCCTAACCAGCCACGACACGATACGTGAAAGTGAAGATGCTGTGTGACAAAACACAATTACAGCCAGCCAGACTCAGAACATATTGGAACAAAAACATGCATTTTTTAAAATTTATTTAGAAGATTTTTTTTTGTGTGTGTGTTTAAAAATGGTGTCTGATGTAGCATGTGTATAATTGCTTTATATATTGTCTTTATTATTATTATTATATAAGTATTTTATATACTAGCATTCTAATGCTTGGGGTTTAAGATTTTTTTTTAAATGTTTTTGAAAAAGTCTCTTGTGCGCACCAAGTGTGCATTTATTTAATCAAAAATACAGTAAAAATAGTGAAATATTATTACTATTTAAAATAACAATTTTCTATGTGAATATATTGTAAAATGTAATTTATTTCTGTGATCAAAGCTGAATTTTCAGCATCATTACTCCAGTCTTTAGTGTCACATGATCCTTCAGAAATCATTCTGATATGATGATTTGCTGCTCAAGAAACCTTTCCGATTATTTTCAATGTTGAAATGTTTTTTAAAACATTTTTTCCCTGGATATTTGATGAATAGAAAGCAGCATTTATGTGAAAAATTGTTTTTTGGTAATAATATAAAAGTGTTTAGTTTCACTTTTGATCAATTTTGCATCACTAGATCCCAATGCATCCTTGCTAAATTAAAGTATTACAACTTGTTGAAAAATATTTATATGAAAATAATAATTGGATGTAGTCATAACACCTTCCCATCTGTGTATACTATCTGCGGAAGCAACATTTTTCAGGTTTATAGCTGTGCAGAAAAATATAAAAGCATTATTTTTCACCAGAAGGTGGCAGTATGGGACCTATCAAAAATGCCTGTGTGTGTGTGTGTGTGTGTGAGCTCAGTGACTCCAACTGGGTGGGGGATTTATCTGATAAATGCATAAATAAAACTGTGTATGACTTAAAGATTGCAGCTCTGTGCTGTCAGAGGTAATCCGCAGCCCATATTTCCTGGCAGAAAAATTGAGTATTCATTGTGGAAATGATCTTGTAGATTAACTCGGTTTCAGGCAGAGGTGCACTGAGAATGGATTATCCATTTAGGCTGTTTGTAAGTTTGTATTTTGAACATGAACGGAGCATTACGACTTCACCTCCGTGGCAGGAGTGATATATTTTTAAGTTGATTTCAGGTTTGTGACGGAGGAGGGGAGGAGAGGTGTGTGCCACAGTTAACAGCATGCGGACGAAGAAAAATGAAGGCTTTCAGGGATGTCGTCAGTCAAGCGACGTGCCCGGCATCCTAATGTGCTTGGGGTGTGATTTTTATTTTCTCTCTTCTTCATTTTCCTGAGTTTGATATTATATAACTGCAGACCCTGCTGAAAACAACATCTTAAACCAGTGTACACTGGTTTTCTCCTGTGCGATTGCAGGTTTAAAGAGTTTTTGGAGGACTTTTCAGATGGTCAGGTTGCAGGTTTAAGGTTATGCAGTGTGTAGACATGCCAAGAAGTGACTCAAAAGGAAGAGAAAATGAAGCCTATGTGCTGTAATGTATTAATCAGGTTGGTCTGGCACACAGTGTGTAGTAGTTAAACATGGGAAATGACATGCCAGTACAGTCTAAATCTTAACCTGCATCATCATCCACCTGCCCAGCCTCATCGCCAAGCACATGAATTGCAGTCTTCATATTTTATTTGTCCACATTTGAAGAATTAACAACAATTAGGCATATTTGGTTGATATCCAAAATTGTAAATCCTACTTTTGGACTGCTTTTTTGGCAAGCTGGATTTGTCTCTTGAGGCTGCTTAGCAAGTAGGGATATGGAGAGCTACATTTTCAAAATCGACCAGTTGATTAATTGGTCTTAAGTGAGTCCTGTTTAATTAGGCCAGTTTTGGGTTTACCTGACCCAGTTGCGTTTTTAGGGGTTGTTTATGTCATGTAAGTCACGTGGTCAAAAATTAAGGTTTGAAGGTTTTTCAGAAATTTAAGGGTTAGTTGAAAATAATAAAAATGAAAATAATGTCATTTATTACTCACCCTCATGCCGTTCCACACCCGTAAGACCCTCATTCATCTTCAGAACACAAATTAAGATATTTTTGATGAAATCCAATGGCTCAGTGAGGCCTGCATAGCCAGCAATGACATTTCCTCTCTCAAGATTCATTAATGTACTAAAAACATATTTAAATCAGTTCATGTGAGTACAGTGGTCCAATATTAATATTATAAAGTGAGAAGAATATTTTTGGTGCGCCAAAAAAAACAAAATAACGACTAAGGAAATGTCATTGCTCCCTATGGAGGCCTCACTGAGCCATCGGATTTCATCAAAAATATCTTAATTTGTGTTCTGAAGATTAACAAAGGTCTTACGGGTGTGGAAAAACATGAGGGTGAGTATTATTTTCATTTCATATAGTGGACTTCACTGGGGTTCAACGGGTTGAAGGTCCAAATGTCAGTTTCAGTGCAGCTTCAAAGAGCTCTACATGATCCCAGACGAGGAATAAGAGTCTTATCTAGAGAAACCATCGGCCATTTTCTAAAAAAAATAAACATTATATACTTTTTAACCACAAATGCTCATCTTGCACTGCTCTGCGATGTGCCACGCATTGCGTAATCACGTTGGAAAGGTCACGCGTGACGTAGGCGGAAGTACAGTGGTAGGGCGAAAAACTCTCCTTTTCTTCAACTTCAAAATTGTCCGACATTGTCGTTTTACCTTTTTTTTTTTTTTTTGTAAAGGGCATTTGGCTTAGTCTTTGCATGTTCGCTTTGTAAACACTGGATCGGTACTTCCGCCTATGTCACGCATGACCTTTCCAACATGATTATGTAATGCGTGGAGCATCAAAGAGCAGTGCAAGACAAGCATTTGTGTTTAAAAAGTATATAATTTTTATTTAATTTAGAAAATGGCCGATGGTTTCTCTAGATAAGACTCTTATTCCTCGTCTGGGATCATGTAGAGCTCTTTGAAGCTGCACTGAAACTGACGTTTGGACCTTCAACCCGTTGAACCCCAGTGAAGTCCACTATATGGAGAAAAATCCTGGAATGTTTTCCTCAAAAACCATAATTTCTTTTCAACTGAAGAAAGAAAGACATGTACATTTTGAATGACATGGGGGTGAGTAAATTATCTGGAAATTTTAATTCTGAAGTGAACTAATCCTAACTTCAGTACTCAACTGGTCAGTTATTGGAGGGGAACTCATGTGACCAGTCCCTATTAGCAACTGTGGGGTCTCTAAGCGCCACCATACAACATGCTAAACCTCGTCTTCACACTTTTAATTGGATATAGTTTTTGTTCCTGTCTTCCTGATAAACTAAACTTTTATATACACTACCGCTCAAAAAAAGTTTTGGGTCAGTCAGAAATAAACACTTTTTTTTTTCCAGCATGCATGCATTAAATTGATCAAAAGTGACAGTAAAGGCATTTATAATGTTACAAAAGCTGTTCTTTTGAACTTTCTATAAAAGAATATATCACAGCTTCCACAAAAATATTAAGCAACACTGACAATAATCAGAAAAATTTCTTGAGTATCAAATCATCATATTAGAATGATTTCTGAAGGATCATGTGACACTGAAGACTGGAGTAATGATGCTGAAAATTCAACTTTGCTCAAAGGATTAAATTACATTTTAAAATTGCAATAATATTTCACAATATTACTTATTTCAAAAATATTAACAAATCTTACCAATTCCAGACTTTTGAACAGTATATCATGTTAACCCAAGATGCCTCAAATACTATGGAATTATCATGATCCCTTTCCAAAAAACCATTTAACATGTGAGTAATCAAAATAGCATGCTAAGTCTTACTACCCCCCAGGCATTATAACAGTAGTTTACATTAAATTAATGCATTAATCCTCAATGGAATGATCCGTTTTCTTCATGTATCCTTTTTTTTTCGTGTTCAACAACCCCGTCTTCTCTAAAGCCGTTTCATAACTAGCTGAATGCATGAAAAAGAAAACATCTCTTACATATCTGTCTTCTAGTGTACACAAACCCTGACTCCTGTAGTGACATCCCAAATGCGTGCACCGCTCCAAGACCCCGTTGCATGCGCTCACTTGTTGTCTCAGAGCGGGAGAGGTTAAGTGTCGCTTGCGGGGACGGTAAGCAGTGTTGTGAAGTTTACAGCACGGCCTAATGAGTTTTTGCTCATCAGAGCGAGATCATGCGGCCCTGTCGAGGGCGGAGCGCGGCCCGTCACGTCTCCGCCGCAGCCCGTGGCGAGGATTAGAGCCGCGGTTAATCTCCGGTTAGATCAGATCAGGCGAGTGCCGCTTCACTGCACCCCCTGGGCGCCGTTCACCACCCTCGCTCTCCCAGAAATATTTGCTTTGAAATGCATTGCTCCGCAGCTTGTCTCCACCATTACAAACTCTTATTTTTCATTTCCTCCCTCCAGCAACTTTCCTCATTTTTTTTCTCCCCTTGTTTTCTCCGTCCGTCCTGGAGGATGGTTCTGAGTGCCCGGAAGGCTGCATCTCACCCCGTGGCGAACCTAATTCAGGTCAGGGTTAGTGTAAAGCATGTGTCTGTTTGTGGCAGATGTTTGGGAATGTTTGTCCACTAATAGCACTAAATATTGCGCTCGCGTCCATTTTTCCATTTATAAATTTCACCCCAAGACATATTTCGATACTCCCATTAGCATATTTCAGCCTGTGTTAATGTGCATCACTCATTGACTGTTTACTTCCTTGTGATTTGTTTTCGTTAGGCGGTCAGCATCACAGAAATGACTTCTGCCTCTCCTCGTGGGCTCGGGATATCAGATTAGACGCGGCGCCCGCAGCCCTCTCGCTTTGGACGACGTGTTAGTTTCTTTCGCGCGGTCGGGGGGCCCGTCACACACCTCAGCAGCCGTTCCCAATCCGTGCACAAGTGTTATTCACATAGCGGCCAAATTGATGTCTCACCTCTTGCCATTTGCATGCGTTCGCTGAGAGTAAGGAGATGTCTGGGCCAAGGTGTTTGGCAGGCTTGGGATTTGAGCGTTTCAATGGGTGCGCATGTCTGTGTCGGGAGATAAAGTTATCTGTGTCGGGCACACACTGGGCTGGCTCCATCCTTCACGCAGACTCCTGAGTGGAGAGCGACGCCGGAACTCTGTGTGGTAAAGTGGAGGTGGTGTGGTGCGGGATACTAAAAGGGTTTGTTTCGCGCAGCAGCAACAAAGTGGATGAAAACGCTAATGCTGCTAATGACTCACTTCTCGCCCGACACCACCTCCTCATCCTACTCCTCCGCATCCTCCGCTCCGTTCAGCTTGTAGGCACAGCAACCGAGACAAAGGTGAGCGCCAGGAGGAGAATCGCGGACAAGGGGCGATTGTGTGAGTTGGGGATAATGGGAATGACGCAGTGCTCTGTTCACTGGTTTGCAAAGTCATTTTAAAAGATTGAATACATTTACCTGCTCCATCATTTTGACCAGTAATGTGCACTGAATGAAAGTCTCTGTTTCCAACCAGACATGGTCAAAACATATTTTAAAGGGGACATATCAAGAAAATTTGACTTTTTCTGTGTTTAAGTGCTATAATTGGGTCCCCGGTGCATCTACCAACCCAGAAAACGTGAAAAAGTACAACCCATTAATGTTGTTTTGGAAAGCCTTCTTCAAGCTGTGAAAAAATGAGCTCTCAGATCCATCAGTGTGACGAGAAAGGGGATCTTATTATAATATTACCACCCCTTAAAGGTTAGTTCACCCAAAAATGAAATTATGTCATTAATGACTCACCCTCATTCGTTCAAACCATCTTCGGAACACAGTTTAAGATATTTTAGATTCTCCAGCTTTGTTTCTGTCCCTGTTGAAAGCTGTTGTACGGTAAGCTCCGCTCCATGTCCAGAAAGGTAATAAAAACATCATGGAAAGTGTCCATGGCATCGGGAGCAGCAGCTTTTTTTTGAAGCATTTAAAATACATTTTGGTCCACACAATAACAAAAACTATGACTTTATTCAGCATTGTCTTCTCTTCTGGGTCTGTTGTCAATCCGGGTTCACGACTCCGCAGTGACGCTGCTGATGTGTTATCTGGGGCAAGCTTCGTTTACAGTCTGAGGGAGACGCACGCTGTATTCAAGCTATTCTAATGTTTGTATCTTTGTTATTGCTATATTTTTTAAAATGCTGAAAGTGTGCATGTCGCGGATTCTAATCGCCAAAAACAACCACGTAAAAGGATTACACCCGACAGAGAAAGGATTATTACATCAATTCAGTGAAAATTCAGGGAATAATTCAATGGAATCAATTCAATGGAATCAGTTCAATGGAATCAATTCAATGGAAAGGATGCCGGAAGAGAATGCAATGCTGATACAAGTCTACCGTTATTTTTTGACAAAAGTTTTTCGATGCTTCAAAAACTTCTAATTAACCCTCTGATGTCAATGGACTATTTGATATGTTTTTATTACCTTTCTGGACATGGACAGTCTACCGTACATACATTTTCAATGGAGGGACAGAAAGCTCTCGCTAAATTACAATGATTAGAAGTGTTCCGAAGACACGGGTATGAAGACATGAGGGTGATAATGTTACAAATTTTCATTTTTGGGTGAACTAACCCTTTAAAATAAATGTTCATTTGAACTTTCTATTTATGTACAAAACCTGAAAAAAGTGAGTTTTCACAAAAATAATAAGCAGCAAAACTGTTTTCAACATTGATAATAATCATAAATGTTTCTTGAGCAGCAAATCATCATATTAGAATGATTTCTGAAGGATCATGTGACACTGAAGACTGGAGTAATGATGCTGAAAATTCAGCTTTGATCACAGGAATAAATGACATTTTGTCAGACCCGATAGCCTCGTGGGCAGCACAACAACATGTTTTATACATGTTTTTTTGTGGTTTAAACACAGATTGGGCAATAACATGAGAGATAATACTTTTTAATAAGTTGTTTTGTATCTTTCAATATACCCTCTGATGCTAATTCATGTTTTTTTCCCCCCACATATAACTAGTAGTAAAGCAGTGCT
This sequence comes from Megalobrama amblycephala, assembly GCF_018812025.1. Taxonomy (NCBI): domain Eukaryota; kingdom Metazoa; phylum Chordata; class Actinopteri; order Cypriniformes; family Xenocyprididae; genus Megalobrama; species Megalobrama amblycephala. The sequence continues at coordinate 14,786,327 of NC_063052.1, read as the reverse complement.
GTCACATTAGTGGAAATTTTGTGGGCAAAAATGGTCTACATGTGTTGTGATGTACGAAGCGCAGCTAACACAGAAGTCACTTTCAAACCAAGTTGCTTTCTGTTGGTCAGTGTGATGTTTTTGCTTGAGCTAACTGGAACGAAATCTTTTTCACCCTTGCATGAAATTGTCAATCCTGTGGTTTCCTGTTACAGCAATCGATCATTCCAGAATGTCAAAATGACATTTATTGTTTGAATTGCGTAGCAAAATTGACATAATTTGAAAGCTGAGGCTTTGTGTTATCAAAAATAACACCAATATTTGCTTTCAAACGGGTCATTGCAACTTTCGACTCGAGCACGTCAGAAATGCGGCGACTAAATATTTAACAGATATAGATCTGGTGATTTGAAGGAAACCATACAAGGTGTTTATTAAACCATTATTGATGTTTAGCATATTTACAAGGGCATTATGATATTGAAACTTCTTGGCGACATCCTGAGCAAACTGTGTTTGTGACATGGTGCACCTGCTCTTGTAAAACAGCCTCATGTTCTTTGGTTGTTAAATGATCATGTAGAGCAATCATTGGATGAAATGACTTCCATGCGACATTGATCGTTCAAGGACTTTTTTTAAAAGGTAAACCCATTTGCTTTTGAGAAATGGGGTGAAAGAAGTAATGCTTTTCCCATCATTTTAGAGGGCTCCTTACCGCAGGTTATGCTCAACAAAGGGCAAGGTTGGGTTGGCCTTTGGTATAAGTGGTTTTCATGAATTTTAGCTTTTTTTTGAGACTTGTGTTGAGTCCTCAAGGTACTTTTTTTAATAATGTATGTCTGTTGGTGAGCTTTGACTTTAGATACCAAATGTTTGTGCATCTTTGGAACTTAGATGCCATGTTACTTTAGAAATCAGACCACTACAAGGACACAAAGTCCCGCCTCAGCTAAATGAGCCAATCAACTTTTACCATCACATGACTTTTGAGTTAGAATATGCATTCACATTAGCTGGACAAAACAGTTTTTAGCCTGTTTTATGTTGAAGAAACCATATCATTGTTGTCAGATTTTTAAAGGGTTAGTTCACCCAAAAATGAAAATAATGTCATTAATTACTCACCCTCATGCCGTTCCACACCGTAAGACCTTCATTCATCTTCAGAACACAAATTAAGATATTTTTGTTGAAATCCGATGGCTCAGTGAGGCCTCCAGAGGGAGCAATGACATTTCCTCTCTCAAGATCCATTAATGTACTAAAAACATATTTAAATCAGTTCATGTGAGTACAGTGGTTCAATATTAATGTTATACAGTGACAAGAATATTTTTGGTGCGCCAAAAAACAAAACAAAATAAAGACTTATTTAGTGATGGCCGATTTCAAAACACTGCTTCAGGAAGCTTCGGAGCGTTATGAATCTTTTGTGTCGAATCATGATTCGGATCGCGTGTCAAACTGCTGAAATCACGTGACTTGGCCCTCTGAACAGCTGATTCGACACAAAAGATTCATAACGCTCCGAAGCTTCCTGAAGCAGTGTTTTGAAATCGGCCATCACTATACAAGTCGTTATTTTGTTTTTTTGGTGTACAAAAAATATTTTTGTTTAATATTAATATTGAACCACTGTACTCACATGAACTGATTTAAATATGTTTTTAGTACAATTAATGGATCTTGAGAGAGGAAATGTCATTGCTGGCTATGCAGGCTTCACTGAGCCATCGGATTTCATTAAAAATCTTTTAATTTGCGTTCTGAAGATGAACGAAGGTTCTATCCACCGGCTGTGATGTGAAGATGTTCCAACATTCCGCGCTCAGATTCCACATGTTCCAACATTCCGCGCTCAGATTCCACATGTTCCGAGATTCCGCGCTAAAACTTGGTGTCATCAAGCTACACGTTTTGTTTTGAATAGGCCTCTAGTGACCTCTAGCGGACAGAAAATATTACATATTGCACATTTTAACAAAAAAAAAAAACTTGTATTGAAGAGACTTGTAAATATGAGCACTTTGGTAGAAGCTAATGGCCTGATTTATTAATGAGCTGCTAATAACCAACATACTCATAACGATGAAGAAAAAGAATAGCTTGAGATCCTAAAGTTTTAATAATAAATAATAATTTGATTGCTGTAACTCAAGCTTCATTACTAGTAATGGGCCTTATGCTCTTCTGCCAGGGGTTCGTTTGTGAAAAATGGGGATTTACAGGACTGTGTGGGTCTGTGATTCTGTCAAGACATTGTAGAGTTGAAGCAGCCAGAGCAGATGCTTCAGCAGATGGAGTGTACAAACACTAGTCCATTTTTGGGTTGGTTTGTGGATCTAGGGCTTAATGTATTATGGCCTGTATGTAGAGAATTAGACATGGTGGAGATTGGCAGCTCAATCCACCAGAGATGAACAGAGAGGGTGAAGGTTTTGGAGGTTTTGGTCATATTCCAAAGACGAGATCCAGACCAACTTATGTTTTGACTTTGCAAGGTTCTTTCAGCTCAGATACACTGAATATTAGGGCTGGGTATTGACACAATTTTCATGATTTGATTACTATTCACATGCTTTCGATTCAATTACGATTTCGATCCGATATTGATTATTTTGGATGTAGTATTTCAGTTACAGTACATGGCAAATTTTCAGTCAGTTGGTACTACTATAATAATATTGAAGGTTAAATTAACTTATTTGTATACAAACACTTAAATTACACTCAATTATGTTTTTATTATAAATAAAGTATTAGAATTACATATTCCTAATTCGTTTTTTGAAATATAAACATTTAAATCGCAGCTGTCATAACTGATTTATTCAAACATGCATTAAATATTGAAGAACATTAAAAATTATAATGAATATGTAACGGTGCATAGCTATATTTATCAGAATGTTGCTCTCTATAGCGTTTTAATTTTTCTAGCTGACTAATGAGTTTATGGTCACTGAATGTGTTTTTCTGAGGTAAATGTGACGTTACGTGACATTGTTTACAAGCTGTTTTATTGAGTCTTTCCGAGGTTGAAACACTGATTGAGCGATTACACGAGACATGATACGGATTTCAGTAAGTTGTACTGTATATTTTAACATAACTTCAGATTTTCATGCATGTTTATTTCACGCTGTAACTGGTATTAAAGCGGAGGAGAGGATGATCACATGCTTCTCTTTAACTGAGGCGCTAAAGATGGACGTCATTTGAAATCTGAGACTTTGCTTCATATCAAAAGTAACAAAGCACAAAGATTATTGTGATTTATTGGATGGGAGGCGCTACATATTCTGCTTATTCATCAACTGAAAACAGACTAGACTAATCGATTCTTGGGATTTAAGAATCGATATCGGTTCACAAAAATGAGAAACCATTAACCCTCTGGAGTCTGAGGCTGATTTGGGGCCTGGAGAAGTTTTGACATGCCCTGACATTTGTGCTTTTTTCAGTTGTTCATAAACATATTAATGGAAAAAGTGTCATTACACTGTATTCAGCACAAACTAGGCTACCATAATATGTGAGGAACGTGTATGCACATGTTTGTGTTTTTGAAGGAATAACGTTTATGTGTGCTTATTGAAAAAACAAAAAAATTAAGTCACTGAAATAAGGCCAAAAATATATATTAAATCTGTGTTTACAAGACTTCTGGGTATTGGAGGTTGTAGGCTAGAGTTTTTGCTTCAAAATTATGTAAAAATTATAATGCCTACTTGTTCATATAAAACAATATATTGATTTAGTTTTTGTTAGACACTTTTTGTCAAGAAACACAGTATGCATGGAGGCGTGAATCATCATGAATAATGGGTCATTTACACCTGAGAAGACAAAAGAATCGCATAAAGAACCTCTAATGGTGCTGCATAATAATGAGGCCTTCAGGTAGGCTGTGAAAAAAACCCCTCTGTAATCATGTCTCGACTCAATTTAAGTGTATACAAATAAAAGAAGATATTCTATAGTCTCAATTGATATATTACTTATGTCTCTATGACAAAAAATGACGGAGTATTTTAAGTCTGTTTTGCTGCAATGTGAAAAAAAACCTGCATAACGCGCCGGCGCGTTTTCAGACCTCAGGGAGTTAAAATCGATATTTTGAATATATCAAAATATTGTCTACTAGTGTTGTGCGTAATGTAATGTAAGATGTGTGTTCTGAATGTAAGAAAATAACCAGCAAGTATTAATAGTCTATATTCATCATTCAAAAAGGGAAACTGAAACTAGGACTGCAGATATACAAACCGTAAACAAAGCAGCGCTTGCTTACTATTTTGAAAATCAATCAAGCCTTCTGTCTGTGCCGTCTTGACTTCCTTTGCTCGCTTTTATTATCATTCGCTAAACCGAACAGCCAATCAGAGCGATCTCTCTCACTGACAGCACCGATGGGCACCGATTCAACATGCTCAAAAAGCTGCAAATGGGGTCCGACTAGTGCCGAAGGTTCAAAACTGACCGCATCAACCGTCGGCTTGTTGTGTCAGAATATTTGAGGTTTTTTGTACTTTCTAAACTGTCCAAGACTTTATTCAAGGCTTTAATAGCTTGTTCTGGGAAGTTTTTAGTGATTCCTGGCAATAACACGCCCTGTTTCTGGGGCACCCTTGCGTCTACCCAACCCTAGTTTGTGTTCTCCAAGGGTTCTGGTCTTGTCTTGTTGGCTGTGCTTAACGTGAGTTGGCTGACTCGAAGAGGGCGCAAAGTTCTCCAAAGAACCGGGCTTATCGCCACAGGGGCCCCTCCCTGCCTTCCTCACCGCAGGATGTTCTCTAGCACGGGAACACTGTGTGCTGTGTGTGATTCACCGTTTTATTTTTGTGGGACCCCTTGTGTCATAAAATAGGGCGTCTTTCTCAGTGCCTGACAGAAAGCGGCAACTAAGTGATGGATATGAGCTTCTCGCTGAGGCTCACTTTGGTCGCGCTCGGCAAGACATCAGCACCAGGTTATCTCTTTAACATTGGGGAATCAGACATCCTTCAGCCTGGAGTTCCTATTTTAGTTTTTTTCGTCCCACCCAACCCTGGGAAATGTACTCATTGTATTTGTTGTTCCATTTTCAAGAGCAGTTTATATTTAATGAATCTAAAAATGTCATGTGGTGGTGTGACAATTAAAAAATGAATTTAAAAAATTTATTTTCCTTACACCTTGAGTACATGTGAGGGTTCACATCTTAAAGGATTAGTTCACTTCAGAATTCAAATTTCCTGATAATTTACTCACCCCCATGTCATCCAAGATGTTCATGTCTTTCTTTCTTCAGTCGAAAAGAAATGAAGGTTTTTGAGGAAAACATTCCAGGATTTTTCTCCATATAGTGGACTTCACTGGGGTTCAACGGGTTGAAGGTCCAAATGTCAGTTTCAGTGCAGCTTCAAAGAGCTCTACATGATCCCAGATGAGGAATAAGAGTCTTATCTAGAGAAACCATTGGCCTTTTTCTAAAAAAAATAAAAAATAATATACTTTTTAACCACAAATGCTCATCTTGCACTGCTCTGAGATGCGCCACGCATTACGTAATCATGTTGGAAAGGTCACGCGTGACGTAGGCGGAAGTAGGGCGGAAAACTCCATCTCATTTTCTCCTCAAACTTCAAAATCGTCCGACATCGTTGTTTTTTTTTCCGTAAAGGGTGTTTGGCTTAATCTTTGCACATTTGCTTTGTAAACACTGTATCATTACTTCCATCTACGTCACATGTGACCTTTCCAACGTTTCCATTACGTAATGTGTGGAGCATCTTACAGAGCAGTGCAAGACGAGCATTTGTGGTTAAAAAGTATATAATTTTTATTTAATTTAGAAAATAACTCATCGTTTCTCTAAATAAGACCCTTATTCCTCGTCTGGGATCATGTAGAGCTCTTTGAAGCTCTTTTTAGCCAATAAATATTTTATTAATAATCATTGAATATTTCTCACTAATTATTGTTGAAAATGTTTTATTTTATTGAGGAAAAACAGCTTAATTTTGCACATTTTGAACATTTTATTCTGCCAATTTACTTATTTTTATTAATAATTGTTCATTTGATTGATAGTTATTGAATTTTTATCATTAATTATCATTTAAAATGTTCTGTTTAAGAAAAAGCAGGTTCATTTTGCACATTTTGAACATTATTTAGCCAATAAATGTTTTATTAATAATCAGTATTCATTTATTAATAATCATTGAATATTTCTAATTAATTATCTTTGAAAATGTTTTATTTTATTGAGGAAAAACAGCTTAATTTTGCACATTTTGAACATTTTATTCAATCAATAAATGTTTTATTAATAATTTTTGATTTTCATTTTATCTTTACCTCATCTAATGCTCAGTAACTCAATAATTGTAATATTTCACAATATTAATGTTTTACTGTAATTAAATAAATGCATCCTTGGTGAGACTTATTTAAAAAAAAATGTAAAAATATATATTTTTAAAAATCATACCAACTCCAAACTTTGAAAAGTTATGTAAATAATTTTTTATTTGTATTTTATATTTATTTGTATTTGTATTGTATTTTATATTTAATTTATTTGGGCAAAACAGTATAAAATTTTACTATGAGACATTTAGTTATTGTTTTTTTTTCGTAAAGGGTGTTTGGCTTAATCTTTACACGTTTGCTTTGTAAACACTGGATCATTACTTCCGCCTACGTCACGTGACCTTTCCAACGTTTCCATTACGTAATGTGTGGCGCATCACAGAGCAGTGAAAGACGAGCATTTGTGGTTAAAAAGTATATAATTTTTATTTTTTTAGAAAATAACTCATTGTTTCTCTAAATAAGACTCTTATTCCTCGTCTGGGATCATGTAGAGCTCTTTGAAGCTGCACTGAAACTGACATTTGGACCTTCAAGACCCGTTGAAGTCCACTATATGGAGAAAAATCCTGGAATGTTTTCCTCAAAAACCTTCATTTCTTTTTGACTGAAGAAAGAAAGAAATGAACATCTTGGATGACATGGGGGTGAGTAAATTATCAGGAAATTTGAATTCTGAAGTGAACTGAATCCTTTAAACATTTTCAAGGTAAAAAAATATATATTTTTAACAAATAATCATGAATTTATTCATTCATAAATATGTGGAATCACACCAAATGACATTTTACAACCTGATTTAACCATGCCTTCTCATAAAAAAGGTATTTTTTATGCATGGTGCTTTGACCATGTGTCTTCGATTTGGCAAACACATTTTTTTTTAATGATTTAGCAGTGAAGAAATTTTGCTCAAAATATATACTTTATCACAAAATATTTCTATTTCAAATCAGTGTTGTTCTTTTGAACTTTCCATTCATCAAAGAATCACAGTTTCCACAAAAATATGAAGCAGCACAACTGTTTTCAACATTGATAATAATCATAAATGTTTCTTGAGCAGCAAATCATCATATCCGAATGATTTCTGAAGGATCATGTGACACTGAAGACTGGAGTAATGATGCTGAAAATTCAGATTTGATCACAGGAATAAATTACACTTTACTATATATTCACATAGAAAACAGCTATATTTAAATTGTAAAAATATTTCATAATTTTTATTGTATTTTTGATCAAATAAATGCAGCCTTGGTGAGCAAAAAAAAAAAAAAAAAAATTTAAAAAAATACCAACCCCACTTTTTTCACAGTAGTTTATGAATTGCATTTTTAATGTATTTTGAATAAATTAATAGATTTGATACGCTGTTTGAAAACGTTTGAAAAGATTTTAGAATAACCTGGGTATGATATTGAATCAAAACAACAAATGTGAGTAGATCAAACCACAGCAGTGCTGTGAAACAGAAAGGATGGAGGTGTCGATCTCCTTTAGCTCTCTTTCCTTCTCCATCTCCTCAGGGCAAAAGCAACGCCCTGCTGCTCAGCAGAAATATGATTGACAGATCGGCTGGGGCTTGTGATGTGCTGTAGATGATTCCTCTGGTGTAATTAGGAGGCAGGGACCATGGAGTAACGGAGAGAGAGAGAGAGAGAGAGATACACCTCGCGCTTCCCGAGGGGCACAGCGAGCACTGAGGCGGCCCGCGAGCTGAAGGGGTTACGACGGCTTAGTTCAGCCTGCCTAGCAGAGAGAAAGGCCTCAGGACATGATGCTGTTAAGCGCCGGGGACATATTGACACTGTGTCTTTGTTGAGGGACGTGTACGGGCCGTGTCAAGCTTAAGACTTTAGCCAAACAGCCTGGAATGTCTCCTGTTTGATTCAGATTCAATTTATGCCATATTTTATGAATTATGGAAACCAGTAGCACGCTTGTTTGTTTTATTTGCCTCGCTGATTACGTGCTTGTTTGTGTGTTTACATGTGTGTGTCGGTGATTGCCTGCAGATCACACAGATTTACAAGTAGATGTTCTGATTTAATCAGCACATGAGCAGGAGAATGCTGACACTAGATGGCGCCATAGCTCTATACCTAAACGCTACCTTTCTGTTTTTACTACTTCACATCTTTGTGTAGGTTGGTGCAACGTGCAAGTGTGACCTCGGCTTCGACGTGTCTGCTATTTCTGCTTGTGAATGTTCTCATCAATAGGATGAACAGAGAAGAATGTAGTACACGGACAAACGGATGTTGGATGTTAGCTATATAATTGTAGGCTTAAAGAAAAAAGTGTGAAGAGGAGAAGAAAAAGGTCAAGGTTTTTGAGCTCTGATCTTCAGTGCTGATGAAGTTCATAGTATAGATTCAGAAAGCGCTTGTGACGTCCTTACGGAAATGTATATTCTCAAAATAAATGTTATTAAACCGTTCATACGTATATCCGTCACAGGTGTTGGTTGAAAGAGGATCTTTTCATGACATGTTTTGCGTTCCACAGAAATATATAATTCTTAAAAGTTTCAAACGACATAAAGGTAAAGATGGCAGAATTTTCTACACGTCGGTAACTTCATTTTATAGTGTATTTTTGTTGATATTGGATATTTAATTGTGCTAATTTCTTCAATTTTTTTGCTCACCAATGCATTTATTTAATCATAAATACATTATATATGTACATTACAAAAATAGAAAACATTAATATTGTGAAATATTACAATTATTGAGTTACTGATATTAAACGTTTTATTGATAATTGTTCATTTGTTGATTAATTATTGAATTTTTATCACTAATTGTCATTTAAAATGCTCTGTTTAAGAAGAAAGAGGTTCATTTTGCACATTTTTGAACATATTATTTAGCCAATAAATGTTTTATTCATAATCATTGAATATTTCTCACTAATTATTGTTGAAAATGTTTTATTTTATTGAGGAAAAACAGCTTAATTTTGCACATTTTGAACATTTTATTCCGCCAATTTATTTATTTTTATTACTAATTGTTCGTTTGTTGATAATTATTGAATTTTTATCACTAATTATCATTTAAAATGTTCTGTTTAAGAAGAAACAGGTTCATTTTGCACATTTTTGAACATATTATTCAGCCAATAAATGTTTTATTAATAATCATTATTCATTTATTAAGAATCATTGAATATTTCTAACTAATTATCTTTGAAAATGTTTTATTTTATTGAGGAAAAACAGCTTAATTTTGCAAATTTTGAACATTTTATTTAGTCAATAAATGTTTTATTAATAATTGTTGTTAATAATTTGATTTTCATTTTACCTTTACCTCATCTAATGCTCAGTAACTCAATAATTGTAATATTTCACAATATTAATGTTTTTACTGTAATTAAATAAATGCATCCTTGGTGAGACTTATTTAAAAAAAGAAAAAAAATGTAAAAATATATATATTTGTATTTTATATTTATTTTTACTTGTATTGTATTTTATATTTAATTTATTTGGGCAAAATTGTATAAAATTTTACTATGAGACATTTATGGCCATAATATGAAAATAATATTGGTATTGGTCAGAAATGTAATGTTTTTGCATTCCTTGAATTTTCATTTTGGGTGACCTAACGCTATAAGCGTGCGGAGATCTTTAATTTGCATGGTTTTTGAGTGAGGAAGCGGATCTTCACACATTTTTCCGGACTGTCGCAGAGACCTGACAAGCTGTCACTGTCTGAATTGATCTAACACGGCTGTGAGACAGGAGCCTTGTATCAGAAAAAGGGGAAAAGAAATGAAGAACAGGACCAAGAGACGGAGCCTCTCATTAGCACTCCAGGTGCCGGGCCGTGGCATCGCGGGCCGCTGCTCCAGGATTCAGTGTGTGAAGAAAACGCATCGGCACGTGTCACCTGTGATCCTGTGCTTATTTATCCACCACTCCATAAAAAACACATCTGTGGGAAAAGAGCAACTAGTGCCATGGTGGCCAGGTGCATTTTGAACATTTTATTCAGCCAATAAATGTTTTTATTAATAATCGTCATTCATTTGTTAATAACCCTTATCTATTTATCACTAATTTTCATAAGATTTCTCTTCTTTTTCATTCAAAATATTTTTTGTTCAGAAAAAACAGGTTTATTTTGCACATTTTGAACATTTTATTCAGCCAATAAATTATTCATTTGCTAATAATTATTTATCACTAATTATCATTCAAAATGTTCTATTTTATTGAAGAAAAACAGGTTCATTTTATTCAGTCTATAAATGTTTTATTAAAAATCTTTGTTCATTTGTTGACAATTATTGAATATTTATCACTAATTATCATTTAAAATGTTCTGATTAAGAATAAACAGGTTCATTTTGCACATTTTGAACATTTTATTCAGCCAATACATTTTTATTAATAATCATTATTTATTTGCTAATAATTATTGAATATTTCTCACTAATTATTATATAAAATGTTCAGTTTTATTGAGAAAAAAGAGGTTCATTTTGAACATTTAATTCAGCCAATTACGGAAGAGGATTAGGGCCAAGCAATAATAAAAAAATAAAACCATCTCGAGATTAAAGTTGTTAAGTTTCGAGAAAAAACTCGTTAAATTTAGAGAAAAAAGTCGAAATAAAATGTTGAGAATAAACTCGTTAAATTACGAGAAAAGACTCGTTAAATTTCGAGAAAAAGGTCAAGATAAAATATTGAGAATAAACTCCTTAAATTATGAGAAAAAAAGTCGTTAAATTACGAGAACAAATTCATTAAATTATGAGAAATTTAACGAGTTTATTCTCAACATTTTATCTCGACTTTTTTCTTGAAATTTAACGAATTTGTTCTCGTAATTTAACGAGTTTATTCTCAACATTTTATCTTGACTTTTTTCTTGAAATGTAACGACATTTTTCTCATAATTTAACGAATTTGTTCTCGTAATTTAATGACTTTTTTCTCGTAATTTAACGAGTTTATTCTCAACATTTTATCTCGACTTTTTTCTCGAAATTTAACAACTTTAATCTCGAGATGGTTTTATTTTTTTATTATTGATTGGCCCTAATCCTCTTCCGTAGCCAATAAATGTTTATCAATAATTATTATTAATTTGTGGGTAATCATTGAATATTTTTACTAATTTTTGTTCAAAATATTTATTTTATTTTATTGAGGAAAAAACCGGTTCATTTTTACAATTTTATTCAGTCAATAAATGTTTTATTAATAATTTTTGTTCTTTTGTTGATAATTATTTATCTCTAAATATCATTAAAATCATTTTAATGTTCCGTTTAAGAAAAAACAGGTTTATTTTGCACATTTTGAACATTTTTCAGCCAATAAATATTTTATTAATAATGATTATTTTGATAGTGATTGAATATTCATCACTAATTATCATTGAAAATATTTTATCTTGTTTTATTGAGGGAAAAGGTTCATTTTGAACATTTTATTCAGCCGATAAATGCTTTATTAATCTTAATTGAATATTAATCACTAATTATCTATAAAAATGTTTGATTTTATTGAGAAAAAACTTACAGATTTTCAGGACATAATGATGCTTTTCATCAGTATCTAAAATAAACTTCTCCTGCGTTCACATCTATCCCAGAATGACTCTGGTCCCCGTCCCAAACGCCGCTCCTGATGTGTATTTGCGGTCGCGGGGTGTCCCGTTTGACATTTCAAGGTGCTCACGAAAGGCACGATGTGCCCTTTTACACTGGCGTGGACTTCACAGTGTACTATTACCCAGCAGGCCGTGCTTCAAATAAAATGTAGACTGGGTGCCATTTGGGACGGGCCCTGTGTGAGCTCACAAACCTCAGCCCTGAACCCAGCGCCTCATGCAGGGGACAGAACGAGCCGATTAGCACAACACAGGCCTGTTTTTAATACTGCGCTGGAGCATTGAGACACTCCAAACAGTCACATGGTGAGCTGTCAGCTGACTCACTTTCTTTATTACTGCAGTTGAGTCATTAGTCATGTATTAGGGGTAAATTTAGTCTGAGGTTGTGTTACGGTTACTTTTAAATGACCACAGTTGATGATACAGGAGAAATGTGAGACGTGTCTGTTCCTGTGAAAGAAGGATTGAAACGTTTCATTTGGACACAAAAACGACATTTTTCGGCAGTAAATCACTATAATACGGTTGCCAGGGCGTTTCTGTTGGATTGCTATCATGTTTTGAGCATGTTGTGTGATTGTTTGTCCTCCCTAAAGTTACTATCGTATTATTCTCTGTTTTTTTTTTTTTCTATTTTAGAGTTTGTTAAGTGAAAATTGTAAGTTCGGTTGCTTGTAAAATAGCACGTTTGTCCACAACAAGCCGCACCATTCATCTATAAGCAATAGTCTATTACATTTACATGACCCAGAATGCTCTGCTTTACTGTTCTGACCTTTGGGTGATGGAGGGTGACGCTGATGTTGTACTGGTTAAATTTAACAGCGTTTAATCATTTCTTTTTTTGGTAATACTTTAACATTAGCATTTTGAAATGGAGGCGCCAACATTGCTGTGCAGATCTGCCATTTTCAGCCCGCTTGTTTTTCTGCTTGTAAACCACAACATTTGAAGTGTCCACAGAAGAAGTCAAGTCAAGTTAAGAAGGTCTCAGATCGTGCAAAAAAAAAAAGAGAAGTGTTTCATGCGCTCTTGGTGGGTTTGACCTTTTCACATTTTTTTAGTTTTCAACATTCATAATAATCATTAATGTTTCTTCAGCAGCAAATCAGCATATTAGAATGATTTCTGAAGGATCATGTGACATTTATAGTCAATTTGGATTCCATCCATCATCTATTGTTCTATCATTTCATCATCCATCATTCTGTCCATACATCTATCGTTATATCGATCTATCGTTCCTTGCATCCATCGTTCTATCCATCCATTGTTCTGTCGTCTATTGTTCTAACCTTACATCTGTCACTATCCATCATCCATCATTCTATCTATTATCCATCCTTCTATCCATAATCTATTGTTCTATCCATCCATCTTTCATTCTATCCATCCATCCATCTATCCATCCATCATTCTATCTATTATCCATCCTTCTATCCATAATCTATTGTTCTATCCATCCATCTTTCATTCTATCCATCCATCCATCCATCATTCTATCTATTATCCATCCTTCTATCCATAATCTATTGTTCTATCCATCCATTGTTCCATCCATCCATCCATCCATCCATACATCCATCCATCTGTCGTTCTATCCATCCATCATTCTATCTATCATCTATTGTTCTAACTATTCATCTATCATTCTACCATCCATCCATCCATCTATCCATCCATTCATCGTCCTGTCCATCCATCGTCCTGTCCATCCATCGTTCTATCATCATCAGTTGTTCTATCCATCCATCTGTCATTCCATCCATCCATCCATCCATCCATCCATCCATCCATCCATCCATCCATCTGTTGTTGTATCCATCTATTGTTCTATCTATCATCTATTGTTCTATTCATCTATCATTCTACCATCTATCTATCCATCCATCCATCCATCCATCCATCTATCTATTTCATTGTTCCATGCATCCATCCATCCATCCATCCAACCATCCATCCATCTATCATTATACCCATCCATCCATCCATCCATTCATCGTCCTGTCCATCCATCGTCCTGTCCATCCATCGTTCTATCATCATCAGTTGTTCTATCCATCCATCTGTCATTCCATCCATCCATCCATCCATCCATCCATCCATCCATCCATCCATCCATCCATCCATCCATCCATCCATCTGTTGTTGTATCCATCTATTGTTCTATCTATCATCTATTGTTCTATTCATCTATCATTCTACCATCTATCTATCCATCCATCCATCCATCCATCCATCTATCTATTTCATTGTTCCATGCATCCATCCATCCATCCATCCAACCATCCATCCATCTATCATTATACCCATCCATCCATCCATCCATTCATCGTCCTGTCCATCCATCGTTCTATCATCATCAGTTGTTCTATCCATCCATCTGTCATTCCATCCATCCATCCATCCATCTGTTGTTGTATCCATCCATTGTTCTATCTATCATCTATTGTTCTATTCATCTATCATTCTACCATCCATCTATCTATCCATCCATCCATCCATCTATTTCATTGTTCCATGCATCCATCCATCCATCCATCCAACCATCCATCCATCTATCATTATACCCATCCATCCATCCATCCATCCATTTATCGTCCTGTCCATCCATCGTTCTATCATCATCAGTTGTTCTATCCAGCCATCTGTCATTCTAGCCATCCATTGTTCTATCATCTATTGTTCTATTCATCTATCATTCTACCATCCATCCATCCAACCAACCATCCATCCATCTATCATTATACCCATCCATTCATCGTCCTGTCCATCCATCGTTCTATCATCATCAGTTGTTCTATCCATCCATCCATCATCCATCCATCCATCCATCGTTCCATCCATCCATCATTCCATCCATCTGTCGTTCTATCCATCCATTGTTCTATCATCTGTTGTTCTATTCATCTATCATTCTACCATCCATCTATCCATCCAACCATCCATCTATCATTATACCATCCATCCATTCATCGTCCTGTCATCCATCGTTCTATCATCATCAGTTGTTCTATCCAGCCATCTGTCATTCCATCCATCCATCCATCCATCGTTCTGTCTATTATCTGTTGTTCCATCCATCCATCCAGTTTTATCCATTCATCTATCGTTCCATCCATCCGTCCATCATTCTGTCATACATCTACCATTATATTGATCTATCGTTCCATCCATCATCCATACATTGATTGTTCTATCTATTGTTCTATCCATCATCCATCGTTGTATCCATCCATGTATCATTCCATCCATCCATCATTCTATCTAACATTTTATCCATCCATTGTTCTATCTATCATCTATTGTTCCATCCATCCATTTATCGTTCTGTCTGTCATCTGTTGTTCCATCCATCCATCCATCCATCATGTATCATGTATCATTTTATCCATCCATTGTTCTATCATGTATTGGTCCATCCATCCGTCTGTCCGTCCATCCATCCACCCATCCATCCATCATTCTGTCCATGCATCCATTCATCATTCTGTCCATCCATCTATCATTATATCTATCTATCGTTCCATCAATTCATCCATCATTCTGTCCATACATCTATCATTATATCGATCTATCGTTCCATCAATTCATCCATCATTCTATCCATCCACCATTCTATCTATCATCTATCCATCCATCCATAAGCCGCACCATTCATCTATAAGCAATAGTCTATAACATTTACACGACCCAGAATGCTCTGCTTTACTGTTCTGACCTTTGGGTGATGGAGGGTGACGCTGATGTTGTACTGGTTAAATTTAACAGCGTTTAATCATTTCTTTTTTTGGTAATACTTTAACATTAGCATTTTGAAATGGAGGCGCCAACATTGCTGTGCAGATCTGCCATTTTCAGCCCGCTTGTTTTTCTGCTTGTAAACCACAACATTTGAAGTGTCCACAGAAGAAGTCAAGAAGTTAAGAAGGTCTCAGATCGTGCAAAATCGGTGGGTTTGGCCTTGTTTTATATTTTTTTAGAGTGGTGTTTTTTTCCGTATGAAAATCCATTTAATTACAGGATGCCGTCAGCTAGACTCTCATTATCTTGTTTTTTGTGTTGTTGTTTCAAGTGTTTTAGGGGCTTTGGGTTTGTGCGTTTTTTGTCTCTTTTTTTTTTTTTTTCCCTTTCTTCTTTTTACATCTTTTCTGTTTCTTTTTTATTCTCATGCAACTCATTTGTCCTTGCAAAATCTGCTTTGTGGTCAAAACTGTGCCGTGTACTGGAATGCACACATATTTCGCTGTTTTGAAGTGTTCAGTCATTTGTTTTTGTCCCCTCCAACCCTCCTCTAACACACATTTCCTCTCAGAGATGTGCTCCCCCCCCAAAGGATCAACCATTTGATTAGTTGAAATTTTTTTTTGAGTTACTGTTGCCTTCTATCCTACGGCTAGTCTTCATATCGCAGATGTTTTCTCATGAGAGCGGACCGCTTCTTATTTAATGTACCTTACGAGACTCTGGGGCTCTTTTAATAAAATGAAGACCCTTGTTGTGCTCGTCCTCATGTTTCCTCTGTTAATAATCCTGCTATCTCCCTTTTGCATTCGGGATGAAACCGAATGGCCTTTGAATTGTCAGAGGGAGTATTTTCGGGACATCATGGATTCTGGCTTGGCACTCGAGAGTGGAAATTGTTGTCCGGCTAAGCCGAGGAGTGAATGTGTCTGTGTTCGTACATTTATCGCTATCTGTTGCACCAAATCTGGCTGTGTTTGGGTCGAGGTTTCCAGAAGCCCAGTGCTCCAGAAGTGCACTCTACTGAAATGCATGTTTATGTTCTTGTACTTTCTGATACCAACATTTTTATCATGTTTTTTTAGACTTCTGCTCCATGCCCTTTGTTTCAAGACTCTTGTGCTCAGCCAGTATATCAGTTTGTCAATAACTTCTTTTTAGTATAACATCGACCTGTTCTGGATCTTCTTCAAGGTCCACATTTTGTTGATCGTTCGACCAGATATTAGTTGTGTACAGAGAATAACTTCATACTGTTTCAGCCAGAGACAAAAGTGTAATGTTTAATAATTCACTAAGCTTCAATTCATTATATCCATCCATGCATCCATCGTTCTATCCATCCATCATTCTATCCATTCGTCCATCATTTTGTCTATCATCCATTGTTTTATCCATCCATCTATCATTTCATCCATCCATCCATCCATCCATCCATCCATCCATCATTCTGTCCTTACATCTACTGTTATATCGATCTATTGTTCCATCTATCATCATCCATCCATCCATCGTTCTATTGTTCTATCCGTCCATCATTCTATCCATCATTCATCGTTTTATCCATCATGTATTATTCCATCCATCCATCTATCCATCTATTCCATCCATCCATCTATCCATCTATTCCATCCATCTATTCCATCCATCCATCCATCTATTCCATCCATCTATCCATCTATTCCATCCATCTATTCCATCCATCCATCCATCTATTCCATCCATCCATCCATCCATCCATCTATTCCATCCATCTATTCCATCCATCCATCCATCTATTCCATCCATCTATCCATCTATTCCATCCATCCATCTATCCATCCATCTATCCATCTATTCCATCCATCCATTTATCCATCTATTCCATCCATCCACTGTTTTATCCATCCATCCATCTATTCCATCCATCTATTCCATCCATCCATCCATCTATTCCATCCATCTATCCATCTATTCCATCCATCCATCTATCCATCCATCTATCCATCTTTTCCATCCATCTATTCCATCCATCCATCCATCTATTCCATCCATCCATCCATCCATCCATCTATTCCATCCATCTATTCCATCCATCTATCCATCTATTCCATCCATCCATTTATCCATCTATTCCATCCATCCACTGTTTTATCCATCCATTTATCGTTCCATCCATCATTCTGTCCATACATCTACCGTTATAACGATCTATCTTTCCATCCATCCATCATCCATCATTCGTTTTATCCATCCATGTATCATTCCATCCATCCATCCATCCATGCACTGTTTTATCCATCCATTTATCGTTCCATCCATCCATCCATCCATCATTCGATAGATTCCATCAGTTCATCCATTATTCTATCCATCCACCATTTTATCTATCATCTATTGTTTTATCCATCCATCCATACGCCGCACAATTCATCTATAAGCAATATTCTATTACATTTACACAACCCAGAATGCTCTGCCTTACTTGGAGTAGTAAACTGGTTGTAGTACAGTGATTTTGGACTGCTAACACAGTTCTTGTATGTCCATGGTTTAGAAGCCATTTCATTTAAACATTAAAAACTTCAATCAACTCTAATCATGCATTTGCTAGGAC
>NC_063052.1:14738000-14763000 GCF_018812025.1 Megalobrama amblycephala | reverse complement strand
ATAATATAACAAACTGTAATTCTGTATTATATATTCTTAAATTTATTTCTAAATGTCTGTCTGATTTATATTATTATTTATTATTTATATTATTATATTAAATTCAAATTTTTTTAATGATATATTCTTCCTAAATTTTATTTCTAAATGTATCAGATTATATTAAATTATATTATGTTTATTATTAAATTGTATTTTTTAATGATATAATCTTCCTAAATTTATTTCTAAATGTGTTTTTTTCTTTTATTTGTTAAAATTTTATTATATTATATTATATTATATATATTATTGTAAAGTCTACCAGTGAACCATTCGTTTTGCGCATTTCCTAAATTAACATTTATTTATGTACTTATTTAAAATCATGTTGTGAATTTACAAAATTCTTAGGATTTTTTAAGGCTGTATGCTTGATTTAAGCATATGTTAATAATGTGTGTACTTTAAATTTCCAAACACATTAATTAGAGGGGGTGGTTCAAAAATCCACTAGTGAAATTTCTGATTTCAATACAAATAAGTCGATTACATTATCATGTATATTATCATTATAATAGCATGAACTCATGGGCTGCATCTGAAATCACATACTTACCTACTGTATAGTAGGCGAAAAACAGTATGTGACAAAAGAAAAATTCACAGTACTCATAAAAAAAAAAGCAAAAAGTCACCAGCAAGATTCTGAAGTGTGCATATGATGGACACTTTACTATCCCATGAGGCCACGGGAGAGGATTTGTGAATGGCAGTGAAGTAATGGAAGGTCACATGATAATAACAACATGGCGGATATAGTGCGTCCAGATTCATACTACACACATTCATACTAGAACATACTTTTAAGCAGCCATGAAGTATTTACAAAATAAGAGATATGCTATGGAGTCTTGGGGGTTACAACATCCCACAATGCAACACACTAAAAAAAAACACTTTTTCCACTGGCGAGCACCTGTTCATTTGAAGTTGTGTGCACTGTAGTTGCAGAAGTCATTGTGGATGGTGCTCAAAAGTGGAGCATAAAAACATCCTCAATCCTGATATTGATTCATTCCTCTTCATTTCAACAGACACTTGAAGAAGAGCTGAATCTTACCTGTCTGAGCAGATCTTGAGAGATCTCCTTGAGTTGTCTTTTGATTGCCGTTCTTATGCTATTGTCAAGACCACATGAAAAGGCAGACGATCATCTTTTCACCGATTAAATACATTTAATGCCAAAATGGAACCGTCCTATAAATCCTGTCTAAAGCCTTTATTGCTGTTGTTTGTTTTTGCTCATGCCAGAGATGTTTTTTCTGAAGCTTATATACAGTAGTAAGTGGGGAACACTTTGGTTTGTCTGCTGTCTTCAGAACAGTCATCCATATTTTGTCTTTGGTTCTCTTTCTCTGCAGATCCCATTAAGACGGCCCAGGGTTCTCTGTGTTTGAAGGCCTACAGGTTGACCCCCAAACTCATGGAGATCTGTAAAGAGAAGGACTTCTCATCAGAAGGGTAAGCCTTTAAAACGTGGGGATGACGTTAATGCAGGCGGACTAATATATTAAATATAGAAATTTCTTTAAAAAATCCAATATTTATTATATTTTTTTTAGTTGGACTGATATTAAATATAGAATTTTCTTTTTTTTTTCATTTCAAAATGTTCTATAGATTGACAAATAAGGTTTTTAAAAGTGTAAAAAAAAACATTATGGAGATATAATTAATTTTGAAGTTTTATTAAGTGTTAACAATGAGATTATGTGGTTTTTATAATCAATTAACACTGCTTTTGTCATTTTTTTACAATATTTTAACCAAAAAAGTCATTCGGTTTAACCAAATTTTGGTTTTACCAAATGACACTTTTGGTTACACCGAATGACGATATTTTCAAACAATGTTAACAGGCTGATATCTAGTAAAAGGACAATCAAACATTTTATAGTACAAGTTTTTAAAATATTACAACATTTTCCATGTTTTATAGCGGTTGCACCGAATGACCTGATGTTTCGGGACATGCTTATGATCAAGTGAAAACATACATTTTTCAAATAGTTATTTTGCTTCATGACCATGTGGTTCTTTGCAGGTGTCTGAATGATGTCACATCCTGTCACATGATATTGACGACATGACTTGATCCAAAATGGTCCCTTTATATTGGTTACTCCGAATGACATCAATGAAATTCATTTTTCCAGACATTCTTTCTCATAACAAACAACGACTTCTACACATAATTTTAATACCATTTTGCACTATGTTGATATATGATGTTATAAAATCATGCCAGAATAAGAAATATATACATTTATTACATTTTAAGATATTTCAATCACAAATAAAATGGCTGTTTTGGCCTTTGGACGGTTAAACCGAATGACCATTATATTATATTATATTATATTATATTTATTATATTTATTATATTATATTTTTTATTACTATATAATCTTCCTAAATTTATTTATAAATGTGTCATATAGCTTTTCCCATATTTGTTAAAGCAATTATATATGTTTGCCAACAAAATCTAGCATTCTCATATTGTGGGATGATGGATTGGCAGAGAGTCTGGATAAAGTGTGCATGGATCAGAAGAAAGCTTGTTTCACACATATACAGACTCACATTCATTTGTTGACTTCATCTCTGTTTCAAAAAGTGCCTTTTGAAATCAGTTGCCTAATCAGCCTTGAGTGCCTTTCTAATGGAGCGATTAGTGATGGAGAAGAGTTGAAATCATCCACTCATTTAATTAGAGTGATCGTAGCAGCTCTGCATGTATCAGCTCACTCCGTCCTTGTTATTTCAGATGCGTTTGCATCATCAAAGTATATCTCTATAAACAATATTGTCCATTCTAGAGGGGAAACACATGCATACTAAACCAAAAGACCCATATTGAACATTTTCGGTACGAATACGTGTACCGTTACGCCGTGTTATCAAAAAATGTGACGTCAAATCTTTGACAGGTGTCGCTTCCAGATTCTGACGGTCTCTTCTCTGTGTGTCCAGGCTGAAGAAGGCCAGCGTGGGATTCGAGCACATGTTCGAGGAGGTTCCCATCGTCATCAAGAACTCTCATCTCATCAGCGTTCTGCTGTGGGAGCTGGAGGATAAATCCACTGCTGCGGACAAACACGAGCTCCTGAACCTCTCCAGCAGGTCTGACCACACACACACACGCATTACTATACAAGCCAAGCATTTCCTAATGTGAACGAGGACGTGTGTAAATTTATACTAGCGCTGAGAGATCCCTAATGATGCTTGCTCACATTAGCGGTAAGTCATCTCTGATGAGGAGTAATGAAGAGGTCAGTGCCGCCCAGGTGACGTCTGCTTTTAATGGCTTTCAATCTAGACTATCCAAATAAAAGGCTGTGCAAGGTGTTCATTAGACGCTCCTCAGACTTTTTACCTCTTGAACTTGAAGCGAACATTCAGATATGACAGTTCACAAGCCGCTTTACTCTCGATTCTGACAGAAGCGAGACATCTCTTGCCTTTATCTGACAGAACAAATGCGCGGATGAATTTAAAGACACAATTTACAGGGAGGGTTTTACCGTGTGCTAAAACCTACTCTCTCTAAATTCAAACCTTTTTATGCATCACCAAAACGTCACTTCTGCAGCACATTCTCTGCCTTCAACAATAACAAGTGAAAACATTTGTTGACGGCTGTTAAATCATTTACTTTTAGCAATGTATGTGTGTTTAAGAATAATCCATTGGTCTCAGATTGTGTTTGTGAGGACTATAAATAAAATATTCTAAATATTAAGCCCATTTATTTAAAAAATCCAAAAGCTGTTTTCAACAAATCATCATATTAGAATGATTTCTGAAGGATCATGTGACACTGTAGACTGGAGTAATGATGCTGAAAATATATATAAAAAAATGGAATATATTAAAATCACTGTAACCCTGTGACATCACACCAGTGTTATTGTAGTATCATTGAGATACTATTATAGTTTTTATTAATATTTTGAATGTTTTTATTTGTTTATTTTCCATTTTCATTTTCATTTTAGTTAAATTTTTAGGAATTTAGTTGTTTTTGTCAGCTTTTTAAAAATATTTCTATATAGTTTTTATTAATTTTATTTCAGTTTTAGTTATTTTAGTATTTTAGCTTTTAGAGTGTTACATTAAAACTTACATGGGAAAGTGTATTTTATTTGCTGCAACTTGAAGAATATGTCCTAATATGAGGTCATAAACAAGACTTTTATTTTATTTTAATTTATTTTAATTTATTTTATTTGCTGCAACTTGAATGTGAAGTCCTAATATGAGGTCATAAACAAGACTTTTATTTTATTTTATTTTATTATTTTATTTTATTATTTGCTGCAACTTGAAGAACATGAAGTTCTAATATGAGGTCATAAACAAGACTTTTATTATTTTATTTTATATTTTATTTTATTTTATTTTATTTTATTTTATTTGCTGCAACTTGAAGAATATGAAGTCCTAATATGAGGTCATAAACAAGACTTTTATTTTATTTTATTTTTATTTTATTTATTTTATTTTATTATTTTGTTTTATTTTATTTTATTTTATTTGCTGCAACTTGAAGAATATGTCCTAATATGAGGCCATAATCAAGACTTTTATTTTATTTTATTATTATTTTGTTTTATTTTATTTTATTTTATTTGCTGCAACTTGAAGAATATGTCCTAATATGAGGTCATAAACAAGACTTTTATTTTATTTTATTTTATTTTTATTTATTTTTATTTTATTTTAATTTATTTTATTTGCTGCAACTTGAATGTGAAGTCCTAATATGAGGTCATAAACAAGACTTTTATTTTATTTTATTTTATTATTTTATTTTATTATTTGCTGCAACTTGAAGAACATGAAGTTCTAATATGAGGTCATAAACAAGACTTTTATTATTTTATTTTATTTTATTTTATATTTTATTTTATTTTATTTGCTGCAACTTGAATGTGAAGTCCTAACATGAGGTCATAAACAAGACTTTTATTGTATTTTATTTATTTTATTTTATTTTACTGCAACTTGAAGAATATGAAGTCCTAATATGAGGCCATAAACAAGACTTTTATTTTTTATTTTATTTTATTTTATTTTATTTTATTTTGCTGCAACTTGAAGAACATGAAGTCCTAATATGAGGCCATAAACAAGACTTTTATTTATTTATTTTTTTTATTTTATTTTGCTGCAACTTGAAGAATATGAAGTCCTAATATGAGGTCATAAACAAGACTTTTATTTTATTTTATTTTAGTACATCAAGTTAAACTAAGTGAAAATGATAAATGAAAACTAACTGAAATAAAACAAGTTTTTTTTATCATTTTAGTTTTAGTTCACTATAATAACCCTGCATCAGACTAATTCCTCTTGCCCAATTGTCAATAAATAAATAAATATAAATAATTATTATGAAACATTCGAATGAGTTTCCTCTGACCCTGAAAGAGACGGTTGGTGTGAAACAGCTGTCATGTTTTATCTTTACCTCGTGCATTAGAAGACCCTGCTCTTCTCTTAATGATGCTCAGAGTAAATATAAGCCCTGATTTACATAGACGGGTCATAATAAAGGGCGAACGTACAGTGTGCATGAGGTCAGTCGGCTAAAACAAGCACTTAAATTATAAAATGATAATTATAATCCAGTCCACTTTTTGCAGGAGACACAAACATCATTTATATTCTGTGTGCATTTGAATGGTTTTTAGTGAGGCTTGTTTCATTCCGTTTCGCTCCCTATAAACAGCTCTTTTCTGTGTTAAAGAGTGAAATACAACATTGAGAAATAGATGTTAATATGAGCGCTTTGAATGCGGAGCCGGCTCGCTTATGAATGATCGTTTTCTATAGATCATTGTGCTGGTCAATTTTCTTCTTCAATTCCCCTGTTTGTCATGGTCGGCCCTCACTGATCTCGCAGATGAGACAATACATCAGACGCTATCAATATTTCACACACTTTTATTATTTCATTTCTTTTCCACTCTCATTTTTTCTTAATTTGAATTCACTCTCCATATACAGCTTGTAAGGATGTGTGTGGGGGGGGATTGAGTTTCCAATTATCATTTTAATCTATTAATTATTTTCGGAGCAGCTATGGTTGAGATGATGCTTTTTGGGACAGAAACATTCATTTTTACTGCTGCTTTTTGAATTGTCAAAGGTCCAAGAGGGGTTTGAAGGTCTCTCTCAGCTGACTAGAAAGGGAATTTTATCTTTTTAATTTGCCTCTTTTAATTCGGCCTGCCAGATTTGTTTTTTCCAGATGAAAGGAAGGAGCCTTCGCCGCACTGCTGAGGACTCGAAATGACACATTCATAATGACCTCCCTCTCTGAAAGCAGAGCTGCATTCACACACATGGAGAATAATATCAACATGTTCTTTTTTTAACTTTCAGGATGTTTGATTAAAATATATGTGAATGTACAGTATGAGGGAAAGAGTGTGTTTTAGATGCTGTTGAAGAATGTGAAGTCCTGATATGAGGTTGTAAACAAGAGTTCACCCAAAAATGAAAATAATGTCATTTATTACTCACCCTCATGCCGTTCCACACCTGTAAGACCTTCGTTCAATCTTCAGGAACACAAATTAAGATATTTTTGATGAAATCCGATGGCTCAGTGAGGCCTGCATAGCCAGCAATGACATTTCCTCTCTCAAGATCCATTAATGTACTAAAAACATATTTAAATCAGTTCATGTGAGTACAGTGGTTCAATATTAATATTATAAAGCAACGAGAAAATTTTTGGTGCGCCAAAAAAAACAAAATAACGACTTATATAGCGATGGCCGATTTCAAAACACTGCTTCATGAAGCTTCGGAGCGTTATGAATCTTTTGTGTCGAATCAGCTGTTCGGAGCGCCAAAGTCACGTGATTTCAGCCGTTTGACACGCGATCCAAATCATGATTCGACACACTGATTCATTTGTGCTCCGAATCTTCCTGAAGCAGTGTTTTGAAATCGGCCATCACCTAAATAAGTCGTTATTTTGTTTTTTTGGCACACCAAAAATATTCTCGTCACTTTATAATATTAATATTGAACCACTGTACTCACATGAACTGATTTAAATATGTTTTTAGTACATTAATGGATCTTGAGAGAGGAAATGTCACTTGCTGGCTATGCAGGCCTCACTGAGCCATCGGATTTCATCAAAAATATCTTAATTTGTGTTCTGAAGATGAACGAAGGTCTTACGGCTGTGGAACGACATGAGGTTGAGTTATTAATGACATTATTTTCATTTTTTGGTGAACTAACCCTTTAAAAATACTGTGGAAAATTGAAGTGGACATGAATTCTTTAATTTTTAATAATATTAAATTAATTAATATTTTATTTATTTATTTATTTATTTTAGAAGGGCTAGGTTCCATAAAAATACTGTGGAAAATTGAAGTGGACATAAATTCTTTAATTTCTAATAATATTAAATTAATTTATTTTATTTTATTTTATTTTTTATTAAAAATGAAGTGGACATAAACTCTTTAATTTCTAATAATATTAATTTAATTAATATTATTAATTTATTTATTTATTTATTTTTATTTTAGAAGGGCTAGTTTCCATAAAAATACTGTGGAAAATTGAAGTGAAATTGAAATCGGATTTCATCAAAAATATCTTAATTTGTGTTCTGAAGATGAACGAAGGTCTTACGGCTGTGGAATGGCATGAGGTTGAGTTATTAATGACATTATTTTCATTTTTGGGTGAACTAACCCTTTAAAAATACTGTGGAAAATTGAAGTGGACATAAATTCTTTAATTTCTAATAATATTAAATTAATTATTTTATTTTATTTTATTTTATTTTATTTGGGATAGGTTCCATAAAATTACTATGGAAAACTGAAGTGGACATATATTCCTTTTTATTTTATTTTATTTTATTTTATTTTATTTTATTTTATTTTATTTTATTATTTTATTTTATTTTATTTTATTTTATTTTATTTTATTTTATTTTATTTTATTTTATTTATTTGGGATAGGTTCCATAAAAAATACTGTGGAAAATTGAAGTGGACATAAATTCTTGATTTTTTTTTTTTTTTTTTTTTTTTTTTTAATTTTAATTTTATTTTATTTTATTTTATTTTATTTTATTTTATTTTATTTTATTTTATTTTATTTTATTTTATTTTATTTTATTTTATTTTATTTTATTTTATTTTATTTTATTTTATTTTATTTTATTTTATTTTATTATTTTAGAAGGACTAGGTTCCATAAAAATACTGTGGAAAATTGAAGTGGACATAAATTCTATAATTTCTAATAATATTTAATGAATTATTATTTAGATGATTATATTCTTGTCATATTACCTAATAACTGTTTACAGTCTTTAAAGAAAATCATCAATCATATTTCCATGTTGCTTACACTGCACATGACATGAACAAACAAATTACTGTCAATTTTCATTTATTGCAGCACTTTTTCATGATTCTGACAACCATAACTGCATGCCTACCCTCCTTTGTATATTTATATACTCAGATTTTTCTTTTAATCAGTAAAACAGATGAATTTCTTACAATTCTTTCTTCAGTTTTTTTTTCTTTCCTTTGAATCTCTCCTCTGTCTGTCGCTGGTTTCTCTCTCTCTCTCTCTCTCTGGACATGATTGGCTCTCTTTAAACACCAAAATACCAGAAACACTCTCAGACAAGGCGGATTTATCTGTGGCTTTTCTGTTTCGTTATTTTTCCTGATTTCTTTTTTTCGTCTCTCCCTCCACATCTGTTTAAGTTATCTCTTTGCAGTCTGGTGTTACCCTAGAAACCAAAGCAAACACTGAACCACCGCAGCCTCACTAACACAATACCTCCCTGTCTTTCCTCTCTCTCTCTCTCTCTCTCTCTCTCCCTCCCATCCTTCCCTTCCCAGCAAACCTACCCTCCTCTTCTGGGGGTGAAATCAAATTGCATTTTTTTAGCGAAATAAAAAAAGAATTATGAGTTTTACAGTACTTTGGCGTGGAGCCGTGATTCGGGTGGGTGTGTGAGAATCTGTACGTCTGGGACGGCAAAGGCCCCAGTTTAAAATGAGCTCAACCCTCTGGTGGGTCCAGTGCTAACCCTTTTCTGTTCCTTTTATTATTTTCTTCTCCACCTTTTCTCGTGTTCTTGGCACCCTGGTAGTGTGTGTTTGTGTGTGTAGCAGGGGGAAGCCCAGATCCACAGTGATTCAGACTGTAGATCACCTCCCAGATGTATATCTGTGCTTGGATACTCAGGATGGGGCTCATGCTTAATCTGAAAACAAAATCAGCCCCCTTGAGTTGAGCCGAATCCATCATGGCTGTCAATGCAGTGGTGTTGGGCTGAAACCACTAAACTCCATGATCCGCTATCCCAGAGTGCTCTGCTGGACTTCATTGACTCTCCTCAATGATCTGGACACATCATTGGAATCTGTTTGGCCTTAAGCCTCCCTTTAATTGGCCAGGAATGAGAGCGGGCGCCTCTGATCATTTCCTCGACATAAATCCCAGCAGTCCTCACTCTGGTTGACTCCAGGAACACTAGAGCACAGTTGCTCTAGTAGAATAAGACGGGTGTCTGTGAGCCCACAATGCTTTTGTGTTTATCCTAACCAGACATGAAGTGATGATAGCTATCTCTTTCATTGATGCCTGTGTTGTTGTCCTAACCAGCTAATTACCATAAAAGTATATATTTAGCTTTATCGGACAGATCTCCACATTTAGTCGTTTTTATTTTTTTTTTAATAAATCATTACTATTGGTCATCCTTTACGTCTGTCTGTGGGTTTTGCAAGTATTTAACCAATGGAAAGTATTAAA
This sequence comes from Megalobrama amblycephala, assembly GCF_018812025.1. Lineage (NCBI taxonomy): Eukaryota > Metazoa > Chordata > Actinopteri > Cypriniformes > Xenocyprididae > Megalobrama > Megalobrama amblycephala. Next base: position 14,753,130 of record NC_063052.1, on the reverse strand, counting down.
AAAGAGCTTGCGACTAAACTTTGTAACTCCATTGGCTCCTTAAACTGTCAGTCAAACCTCATAACTCCGCCCACCTCTATCATGAATGAAGTGTAACATCTTTGCTTGTTTGCAATGCAATCGTGAATTAAGAACCGGTTGACTGAATAAGTTCAGTGTTTTCTTTACTCAAGAAACACTTTATATGTATAAAGGCTGATGTTTTATGTATTTGAGCAGCGGAGGAGAGTGTCTTAGCATTTGTCATCGAGTCACAGCAATACTGTCTTAGGGCTCGTTCACACAGAACACGTCTTTGTGTCTAAAAACGTGAGATCCAGCGCTCAGCAATGGTTTTAAAGAAAGTGTCGCGCAGAGAGCGAAGGATCTTGAGACGCGCTTTTGTGACATGATGCAATAACGAACAAATAAAACAGTTGCCATGGCAACTTGCTACTTTAAAGCAAAACTCGCAGTGCTTGCCCCGCCTCTGAGTTCTTCTGATTGGTCCACTGTTTTGGAACTGACATTGATGAGCGGCGCTGCGTGTAAAAGTTGAAATTCTTTTAACTTGACATGGCGTCTTAAAAACATGGTGTAAAGGTCATACACATCCGTCTGGCGTGGGTTTACATAGAAAAACCATGGAAAAGTAGTGTGTTGGAATAGAAAAACGTGTTCTGTGTGAACGGCTCTTTAAACAGCCTGTGTGAAGCACTTCATCTTTTATAACGTGAGTTTTTGCCAAATGACAGAAAAAATTGAGCGTCCACATTAACTTTATAATCTTTAAGTTGATGAAAATGTAATTTGATTCACTTACTGCCTTCAGATGTGGCCGTTCTAATGATGGAAAAAACACGTATGTCCGACATTTCGCTGGTCAAAAACCTTGTAACTTCCAGAAAATTTCCAGAAAATAGCGATTTTTGGAGAGATGAGGTTTCCGCCCGACAGTAGTGATATGTTATATTCAAAGTTTTTTATTTAATTTTTATTTATTTATTTATTTTTTATTAATTAATTTTAATTTAATTGAGGGCTGGGTTTCATAAAAATACAGTTGACAAAAATTTAGTGAATTAAAACTTTTATATAAAGTGACTTAAATACTTTATATAATTTAATATTTATTAGAATATAATATTCACTTAATATTACAGTCTAACAATGCTGGGTTAAAAAACAACCCAAGTTGGGTTGAAAATGGACAAACCCAGTGGTTGGATTCCATGTTTGCCCAATCTGCTGGTTAGTTTTATTTAACTCAACTATTGTAAACTAAATGACTGTATTTCTTGCTTAAAGGGTTAGTTCACCCAAAAATGAAAATTATGTCAATAATTACTCACCCTCATGTCGTTTCAAACCCGTAAGACCTCCGTTCATCTTCGGAACACAAATTAAGATATTTTAGATTTAGTCCGAGAGCTTTCTGTCCCTCCATTGAAAATGTATGTACGGTATACTGTCCATGTCCAGAAAGGTAATAAAAACATCATCAAAGTAGTCCATGTGACATCAGTGGGTTAATTAGAAGTTTTTGAAGCATCGAAAATACATTTTGGTCCAAAAATAACAAAAACTATGACTTTATTCAGCATTGTCTTCTCTTCCGGAATCCTTTCCACTGAATTGATTCCATTGAATCCTTTCATCTGTCGGCGTTGGTAATGCACTTTTACATCGCCGTGGTTGTTTTTGGCGATTAGGACATCCGCGACATGCACACTTATGCACCATTTTAAAAAATATAGCAATACCAAAATACAAATACACGCTTGAATACAGCGTGCGTCTCCCTCAGACTGTAAACGAAGCTCGGGCGCACCGGATAACACATCAGCAGCGTCTTAAATCAGCAGCGTCACTGCGGAGTCGTGAACCACACTCCGGAGCAGAAGGGGGCGGTAATGCACCAATAAGCTGGATGCCAACCGCCGTAAAACAGGAAAGAAGAAGAAAAAGAAGCGGAGTCGTGAACGAGGATTGAGAACAGATATTTCAATTTATTTTCGATGCTTCAAAATGTCGCGGATGTCCTAATCGCCAAAAGCAACCACGGCGATGTAAAAGTGCATTACCAACGCCGACAGATGAAAGGATTCAATGGAATCAATTCAATGGAATCAATTCAATGGAATCAGTTCAAATGAAAGGATTCCAGAAGAGAAGACAATGCTGAATAAAGTCGTAGTTTTTGTTATTTTTGGACCAAAATGTATTTAAAAAAATTCTAACTGACCCTCTGATGTCACATGGACTACTTTGATGATGTTTTTATTACCTTTCTGGACATGGACAGTATACCGTACATACATTTTCAATGGAGGGACAGAAAGCTCTCGGACTAAATCTAAAATATCTTAAACTGTGTTCTGAAGATGAACGGAGGTCTTACGGGTTTGGAACGAGTCATTAATGACATAATTTTCATTTTTGGGTGAACTAACCCTTTAAAATGAACCCAAAATATGTTGGAAATGAACATTTATTAATAAGTTTAATGAATAATAATTAAACAATAAACATTTATTAAATTGCTTATTAATAAACAATAAACTTTTGATTATTGTTGTTGCCTCTAGTAATTATGTGTCTGATTTTTAATTTCCAACCTATTTTAGGTTCATTTTAAGCCAGCCATATAGTCATTATTAAACAATAGTTGAGTTAAATAAAAACTACCCAGCAGGTTGGGTCAAAACAACCCAATTGCTGGGTTTGTCCATTTTCAACCCAATTTGGGTTGTTTTTAACCCAGCATTTTTTAAAGTGTAGATTATAATCCTTGAAATATTCATAGTCTGAAGTCACATGATTTGTGTTAAGAATACCTCAAAATTGAAGTGATCTTCTCGTTCAGTGAGTTGAACTCAAGAACCGAATCATTCTAAATCACAAACAAATCATTTAGACTTGTTTTGTGAACTGAATCAACTGATTCATTGAAAAGATCTGACTCAAAACAACTATTTGTTCCTGAATCAGATGTGCTAACTAGTGTGTATGTCAAGATTAAATAATTATTCATTAAATAGCTACTTAAATGTGTTTTTCTCTTTTCACACAAATCTATCGTATTGTAAAGAGTTACCAGAATATTATTTAAAAATACATTTGTTGTATGAATATGAATCTTTTTTGGGTGCCTTAATATATTTTTCTTTTAGTGTAGATGAACAAATATTGTGAGTTTCATCCTGTCTTGTTTGGATAAATCATCTGATTCGATGACTCTTCACGTCACATCTGGCTTTGTCTGCTTTGTTGTAATCGTTTCCCAAAGCTTCAAAAGTTCTCATGGTTGACCAGCAGCTCTCGTTGTCTGTGTCACGTTACCGTCACATGTTCAGAGAAGTGCTTTAGACTGTTGGTTGTGTGTTTTGGCCGGTGTGTGTTGTGTTATGCTGTCTCGATGACTCCAGATGACCCAAACCTTCCGTCAATAGTGCTCTGAAATAGGACGGTGTGATTTTAATGAGTCACCTTTCTCCTGCGGTTCAGCTTTTACTGGGACACCACGTTCCCCCGTGTGACGCCACATCACTAACAGGCTCCGCTTTCCGTCATGGAAGGTGTTTTCCTTCCCAATCAAATAGAAGATAAACAACTTCCAACTGTTTTTTTAAGGGATGCTAATATTCAGTGAATCATTTGAGACCGCAGTCGCCGGCGGTTTATTCATGAAGCCCGTTTTAGATCAGCAGAGTTTTGTTTTGATTTGTTTGTGTTTGTTTCAGACAGAGTGAGAAACAGAAATGGTGAAATGTTATTAAATATGCTAATGAAAGCCAGGAGATGCAGATAGGGCTGTACGTGTGTGTGTGTGTGTGTGTGTGTGTGTGTGTGTGTGTATTACTGAGCTCTCGCTCTCTGTAAATTAGGGACTACATTAGATAAATCATGTTGGAGATATCCTTGAAAGTAAAAATTATGAATAAAGTATTTTTTTTTTTTTTAATTATTCTTAAAATACTAAACATTATGGATTGGTTTGTTTTGTTATAATCAAAGTTATTATAGTTAACTAAAACTATTAGAAGCATTTCTGTTTATTTGAAATAAAGCTGAATTAAAATATAAATATTAGTTGAAAATAATAGAAGATGAGAAATGTTGACTTGGCAATAAACTGAGGCACTAAAATTATTAACTGGAAATAAATAAAAACTAAATAAAAAACAAACAAAAAACTAAAGCACATAATGAAATGATTAAAATTAACATGAAAACTAAAAATATTAAAGTTAAAGCTAATTCAAAATATTAATTATTATATTAATAATCACAATAAGTCACAAAAACAATTGCAGTTTATGGTATGTTCTCAGTTTAATAGCAAGGTGAAGTTAACTATTATTTTTTATTATTAATATAATTAATAATTAACATTTTATTATTGCTGTAATAATTAAATAGTACAATCATTGTTAATGGTGTATATATTTATTAATTGATTACATATTTACCTTTTTTTCTACGCTCTAAAAAAATGCTGGTTCAAAAACAACCCAAGCGATTGGGTTAAATGTTTGCTCAACCTGCTGGGTAGTGTTATTTAACTCAACTATTGTTTAAAAATGACTATATGGCTTAAAATGAACCCAAAATATGTTGAAAATTAAAAAATCAGACACATAATTACTAGAGGCAAGAATAATAATCAAAAGGTGAACATTTATTAATAAGCAATTTAATTGTTATTTATTAAACATTAATAAATGTTCATTTATTAAACTTTAATAAATGTTAATTTCCAACATATTTTTGGTTCATTTAAAGCAAGAAATACAGTAATTTTTAAAACCAGCAGGTTGAGCACACATTTTACCCAACCACTGGGTCAAAACAACCGCTGGGTTTGTCCATTTTTAACCTAAGGGATTTTTCAGTGTACAAAAAAAAATTTATGAGATCAATTAATAATTGGTGAAATAAAAATATTTTTTGTAATATAAATAATTCAAAATACAATTCTATGGCCTGAAAGAAATAATTACGCACAGAAGTATTGGCGAGATTAAAGTTGTTAAATTTCGAGAAAAAACTCATTAAATTTCGAGAAAAAAGTCGAGATAAAATGTTGAGAATAAAGTCATTACATTACGAGAAAAAAGTCGTTAAATTACAAGAACAAATTCGTTAAATTATGAGAAAAAAGTTGATAAAATGTTGAGAATAAACTTGTTAAATTACGAGAAAAAAACTCGTTAAATTTCACGAAAAAAGTCTAGATAAAATGTTGAGAATAAAGTCATTAAATTACAAGAAAAAAGTTGTTAAATTATGAGAACAAATTCGTTAAATTATGAGAAAAATGTTAAATTTCGAGAAAAAAGTTGAGATAAAATGTTGAGAATAAAGTCATTAAATTATGAGAATAAAGTCGTTAAATTACGGATTTGTTCTCATAATTTAACGACTTTTTTCTCGTAATTTAACGAGTTTATTCTCAACATTTTATCTCAACTTTTTTCTCGAAATTTAACGAGTTTATTCTCGTAATTTAACGAGTTTCTCAACATTTTATCTTGACTTTTTTCTCATAATTTAACGAGTTTTTTCTCGTAATTTAACGAGTTTTTCCTCATAATTTAACGACTTTTTTCTCGTAATTTAACGAGTTTATTCTCAACATTTTATCTCGACTTTTTTCTCGAAATTTAACGACTTTTTTCTAGAAATTTAACAACATTAATCTCGAGATGGTTTTATTTTTTTATTATTGCTTGGCCCTAATCCTCTTCCGTACAAACCCAACTGTTGGTTTAAAATGTTCTTAAATAATTTTTTTTAAACCCAATGGTTGGGTTTGTCCATATTTGACCCAAACATGGGTTGAAACAACCCAACATTTTTAGAGTGTCTTTGGTTATGAATGCATACAGCAGGAGTGTGTGTCGTATGTGGGTATATACAGTAAGTGTGTGTGTGTGTGTGTGTGTGTGTGTGTGATTCAGGGGGAGATCCATAGAGCTCATTGGACTCTGAATAATGAGGTGCATGGTAAAAGATGGAGGTCATACAGGGATGCTTGCCCTCATTCATCAGAGCTGGCGCGCCTCCACAGAAAGACTCTAAGAAACATTAAAAACTGCTTCCAGGGCCACACACACACACACACACACACACACACACACACACACACACACACACACACACACACACACACACACACACACACTCTTTTCTTTCTTTCTTTCTCCACAAGCTTGCTTTGTTGCCAAACTTGCAGAGCCAGCAAACTCTATAAGTTGCCCTGTAGGGGCAGTTAAAGGAAAAAAAATCTATGCGATTTTTATTTATTTTTTTGCTGTTCAAAGTCCAGTTAAGATGTGGTTTACAGTATTGTACATTCTTCTTCCCTAAAGTTATGTTGTCTTTTTTGTTCACTGCCATTTTTTGCGGTCGTCATCAGCACTAATCTGAATTCGTGTTCTTTCTCGACGCACAGACCTCTGGGTCTTGTTCTCTGTGTTTTGTAAATGTAGTGAAGGTGTGTCTACTGTTCGCCGCCGCATTTCTGAAGTGTCACATCATCGTAAATCAAATGTAAATCAACATTTTGCAAAGGAGTCTTGCTATTGTGAAACATTTTATTTTAGTATTCAGACGGTTTGCTTTCTGTCACATTACCTGTTAACAGACCCATTTTAGCATTCATTTGTTGAATAGATCTGTGTATACTGAAGCAATTTGGAAACTTTTACTTCACTTAATTCCAAAGCATATCGCACTTTTCACTCCACTACAGTTCATGTCGTTCCACATTGTGTTGAACTGAAAGAAATCGTCACCTGAACTCGATTCAACAGCTCACTGATTCACATGATCCGATCAGAACGATTCTCCAGTGAACGATTCACTGAATTCACAAGTCTGACTCAAAATTAACCAAGAACGGGATATGTACATACATACATACAGAAACAGATATGGCAAGAAATAAAGTTCATTAGCTGTTCGGGGCTTGTTGACCAGGTTAAATTTGCTGCTGTCCAAGATCTGCTAGCGTGGACTGGATAATGACCAACTTAGGACAAGTTGCAAAAGACTGAAACTGGTTTTATCTGGATTTTTCCAGCAGCTAATGAGAGATTTCTTGGTAGTGTTGTTTCACATGGACCTTACTAGTTGACTTGGTGTTAACATCAATCTCTGTGTGGATGTGCACCAGGGTATACATGTTCATGCATGATAGAGAGCTGCTCCTGGTTTGTCCGCACCCGCGGGATCTCACTTCCCCACATACGTCCAGCACATTTCTGCAAGATTAATGGAACATGCTGGCGAGGCTAATTTGTTGTTAATGGGGTTTACCAAGAACAGATAAACCACTTTTGAAGACATTTTCCTCATCCCTGCTGTCCTGATATAAAATATGGATATCATTCTACTACAGTTACAGTGGGACCTGATTTGCATATCACATGATACATGCAAATGTTTTTGATGTGTGCGGAATAGGATGAATTATTAATGAGGAATCCATGCTATCAGCTTTTTTTAATTCTGTGTTACTCTGTTGATGGTTAAGATGTGCTTTGATCATTTGACGTTCCCATAAGATTTTCATCTTTTTGGCGTTGGCAAGATACTGGCACAGTTTTACATTTCTGATTATTCATAAGTGGATTTGAGCATGCTGACTTTTCAATAGTAATGTGATATGAGCAAAAACCTGTTTTTCTCCAGCAATGAATAAACAATATTATTACTATAGAAATTAAAAATGATAATTTGCAGTATTTGTGTCTTGTTTTCAGGTAAATGTTATTCAAAACAAAATAAAGTTTTAGCAAAATTGTATAAGATAAAGACTTGTATCTGCCTAATTTTTCTAAACCAAATTTAGTGTTTTGTGTTCAAAACGGGGGGCAAAAAAAAAAAAAAATATTATAATCATGTGCTAAAAATATTTAGAGACATTACCTACAAAACATGTAGGAAGATTGGAATCACAGGAATATATATATATATATATATATATATATATATATATATACACACACACACAACCATTCAAAAGTTTGGAACCACTAAGATTTTTAATGTCTTTAAAAGAAGTTTCGTCTGCTCACCAAGGCTACATTTATTTAATTAAAAATACAGTAAAAAACAGTAATATTGTGAAATATTATTACAATTTAAATTAACAATTTAGAAGATACAATTTAAGTTTTCTATTTGAATATATTTTAAGATGTAATTTATTCCTGTGATCAAAGCTGAATTTTCAGCATCATTACTCCAGTCTTCAGTGTCACATGATCCTTCAGAAATCATTCTAATATGCTGATCTGCTGCTCAAGACACATTTAATGTGTACAATTGTACAAAATATTTGTGTAAAATATTTTTTTTCAGGATTCTCTTGATGAATAGAAAGTTCAAAAGAACAGTGTTTATCTGAAATCTAATCTTTTATAACATTATAAATGTCTTTACTGCCACTTTTGATTGATTTAATGCATCCTTGCTGAATAAAAGTATTCATTTCTTTAAATTCTTCTCAAAAAAATAAAAATAAAAATTCTTACTGACCCCAAACTTTTGAACGGTAGTGTATAATGCTACAGAAGCTTTGTATTTCAGATAAATGCTGTTCTTTTGAACTTTCTATTCATCAAGGAATCCTGAAAAAAAAAAAAAAGTATACAACTGTTTTTAACATTGATAATAATAACAAATATTTCTTGAGCAGCAAATCGTCATATTAAAATGATTTCTGAAGGATCATGTGACACTGAAGACTGGAGTAATGATGCTGAAAATTCAGCTTTGATCACAGAAATAAATTACAATTTATATTATATTCCAATAGAAAACAGTTATTTTAAATTGTAATAATATTTCACAATATTACTGTTAAAAAATATTAAAAATATTAAAATATTAAAAATCTTACCAATCCCAAACTTTTGAACGGTAGTGTGTTTATATATATATATATATATATATATATATATATATATATATATATATATATATATATATATATATATATATATATATGTAAGTAAAAGGAAACAAAGTATATAAAAAAAGAAAATATATATTATTTTATAGTTATTTTTTATAAAGTGTATTTTTAATCAAATAAATGCAACCATAAAAATTATATTCTAAAACATTAAAAAAACATGAACAATTTTAATGTAAACTTTAATTTAATTTGTAATGAAAAAAAGTATTTTTCTTATTTTTTTATTATTATTATTATTATTATTATTTTTTTTATTTATTTTTTTTAAGCAGTATGGCTTTGTTTTTTCTTGTTTTTTTTTGTTGTTGTTTTTTTTAAATGTATGTCATTACACATCAAACAGTCAGGATCTTTGTAGCCTGGATGAAAATATAATTTGCACGATAATATAAAGGTAATTTTATGGATGACCTGTGAACACAAGAATTAGCCAGATATTCTTTTGGTTTAACTTGAGTTTCTCCATAGCGCGTTACAAGGCCGTAACCGTGTCTTGAACATTGGGGGTGACCAAAGTTTTTTTTTTTTTTTTTTTTTTGGTATTTTTATTTAAAGAAATTAAATAATTAAAGGATTAAAAGGGATTTAAGGGAATAAAGAAGAAATAAGAACAGTAAAAGAAGTTCCAAGTCCATTCTTCGCAAATAATATTTTATTTAAAAATATGCACACGTTCACTCTTGTTTGTATGTCAGAAATGTCTCGTCTCGTCACGTCACATTCAGGTAAATGATGGCATATTTTCAATTCAAAATGGAGAAATCCCATAAAAAAGTTGAGTAGTTTGCATCACTGTGTGTTATTGTGGGTCGTTAAACACATCCATCCTAAAACAGTTGTCATATATTTAATGTTTAGCTACTTAAATCTTACCACGCACGTACTCTTTCACTGTAAAAACTGAAATGTTGCATTGGAATTCACACTTTAAGATTAAGTCCTGCCTTCTTTGATCTGATTGGCCGTCATTTTGACATTGACGAGCGCTGTTAGAGCGCTGAGGCAGACCAGCTATTTTATATATATAAATATTTTATATTTTGTTGTTCCTCTACAGTTCTCATCTAGAGAAGAGCCTGCAGATGCTGATGGACCGCGTGGACGACATGAGTCAGGACATCGTCAAGTACAACAACCACTGCCGCAGTCTCAGCAAGCAGCAGCAACAGAAACATCAGGTGATCCATCAAACGCAGACACCTGTCTTTTCATGTAGAGATTTCACCGTTTGTGTCATGATGCCTCAAATCATGAGAAAAGTGTGCTCGTACTTTAATGCAGTGTAGCTTTTATTAAAAATTTTTAGTTTTATATATATACATTTTATGTTTATTTTTTGTTAATGATAATAACCCTGCTTTCAAGTGATGGGATTTTCAGCTGTCAGACTGAAGAATTGGGATAAAAAGAGGAACAGAGACATGGGAGCGTGCTGTGACGAGTGTGACGCTCATACACCGCTCACTTTTAAATGCCTTGATGTTCTGGTTGGATGAGAGCCATCATAAGCATGTAAACGCTAGTTACCGTTAATGGTAGCTTTACTATCCTGATGTCTGCTGGTGGGAAAACAGGTTGTCACCACAAAGATCACAATAAGGGGCTTACGCTGAATGAGCGGCTGATGAGGCTTGATGTTTCACTCTTGATGTTATTCTCTGGAAGATATAATTATATCACAGTCGTAATTGATGAAACTGTGCAACTCAAACCCAGGAATTAGCTCTGAGGCTATAATCAAAGCTTTGTTTGAGAGACACAGGGCTGCACTTTGGAGGATTGTTGGCAGTTTTAGCAATTAAAGATTTTTACTCTTAAATCAGTGCGTATTTGTTAATATGCACTATAAAGGGTGTTTCTCATGAAAACTGTCAAGAAATATTTGGATCATATTTCACCCCAAAAATACAAAAATAAGAAATGTTATTTTTACATAAAGAAATCTAGCATTGTGACATTAAATGCATTTTCCCCCATTTACACCGATGAATAAATGCATACACAAAATTAATTTTATACAAATTTAATATAAATATAAAATTAAATATTTCAAATATTAAATAATAATAAAAAAATATTTTTCTGAAGCAACATTTATCACTTAAACTGATTTTTTTCAGTATTCTTTGATGAATAGAAAGTTCAAAAGAACAGCATTTATTTGAAATAGAAATATTTTGTAACATTATAAATGTCTTTATTGTCATTTTTGATCAATTTAATGCATCCATGCTGAATTGAAGTATTAATTTATTTAAATAAAAAAATTAAAAATCTGACAGACCCAAAGTTGTTATTTTGTAAAGTGTTTAAAGGGGTCATGAACTGCGTTGTTTTATTATTTGTGACCCTCTCTGGCGAAATGAGTCGGAAGTCGCAACGTTCAATTTTAAGATATGGGCCGATAATGTGGAAAAACAATGAAAAAATTTTTTTTTTTTTTTTTTTCAAAGAACAGACTTTCAAAAATAATCTCCCAAAGTTTCATAGTCCAGATAATTGAGTAAAGGTATTTAAATGGCTATTAAATTTGACATGGAACTCCTCTCGTCACTTATGAGCATTTCCCGGTATCCCCTGAAACATCTCTGCTCTCCAAATATGGTGTTACACGTTGTATAGAACCAATCAAAAAGCTTAGAAATGTAAACACACTGACATAAACGCTGATTTTTATCAATGGGAAGCCCCGTTTCGACTGACAGGCACGCGATCGGTCCAGCCATCCTCCTGTCAGACTAGTGTAAACAAGCTAGCAGATCTCCTCAATGTCTAGTTGTGAATCAGTTAGCGGTGATCGAGATGTCGAGTTAGCCAAAATACGTCCCTTTTGCTGTAAAGGGTGTAAACTCAACGATGGAGAGCCGTGTTTTCTGTCATTTGATGAAGATTTCGTTTACGAGATACGTCTGTCTATGGCCTCTCTCACTTTCTCTCTCTCTCACACACACACACACACACACACACACACACACCCTCTCTCTCAAGCAAAAATTTTAGCACCTCTGTTCAATCTTTCTGATTTTAGTAAATCTTTGTAAAAGTGCCTTATAAAATATTAATTCAAATAAATACTTTAAAATAATTTGAGCTTCAGCCTGGTTTAATAGCTTTTATATATATATAAAAATGTCTTTGATCAAATTAAGCTGTAAAATAAATAGTTTATCCCTTTAAATGCAATGGATTTTGAAAGATATCAACAAAAAACGGGCAAAAAACTTTAAAAGCGATTTTCTCAGGTTTTCAATTGGAAAAAGAGGGCAGACGACCATAATTCAAATGGGTATATCTTTAAAACCATTCAAGGTATGACTTTGACTAGGATATCATTTTAAAGCTTATTGTCTCATCTTTCCATTGATACCAAAATCTCAATTTTGAAATTTGGATCACAGTGACTCATTTTGCTGGATCAGGTCACATTTTATAATGTTTCCTGGGGTGCACTTATAATGTTAGTATGCTTTTTACATCAAAAATGGTCATAATTTAGAAATAAGGCATTTTTCCTACTCTAATTTTATTTGAACGCTCTGATTTAAGGGGCGTGTCTGCTGTGAGACTTCAGTGTAAACGCCCACTGCTGTGATTGGCTGACATCTTTCCATTTTAATATAGCTAAGTATTACTCTCTCGAAAACTTTTAGCACATTTTTACTATTACAGCTCTCAATGTTCACTAATCGTGAAAAGCATTATATTTAGATCGTGGCATGAAAGGTTGCAGTGATGAACATGTAGTCGATCACAGACATGTTGTTGAGCTCATGAAAGCAGTGATCTCGTCATTGAAACTCAATTTCTGCACACTAACGAATGCTTTCATAATAACTAACAGTGCAAACACGATGTAACTAAGAGATTCATTGAATAAAACGGGAGTTTTGCCACGAGTCCAGATTCACACGAGTTTGATTGACAGCTCCAGTGATTGTCAAGGGAGCGTTCTTTGATCGCTTTCTATATATAATTTAATCATTATTTTCATCTTACTAAGAGAAATAACGTCATGTTGAGCGTTTAGTCACTGGTTTGATTTACTGACACACAGACAAAGATCATGTGACTGTACATGAATCATTAATATCAGATCAGGCATTAGAATGAACACAGTTACTGACATGTTGTTGCATTACTGTCGAGTCCATATCGTAAAAGTCTGTTTGCGCTGAAATGCGATTGATTTACTAAAGAATCTAAATGTACCAAATACAAATAAAGCTCAACTGAGACATTCAGATTGTTGAAAATAAATAACCATATTCCTGCATTAGGATGCTTTGAAAGGTAATGTTATTTTAGTCCTGTATCGCTCTTCTCTCCTCCTCATCTCAATAACACACCAGTGGGCGGAGCTAACATTGCAATGATGAAGTAGGCGTGATTTCTTCTGCGAAGGCGGAGTTTCACCATAGATTCCGGGACGAGTCAATAAAAGCTTTTATTGGACTAACAAGGAAGTTTTCAGTTCTGAAACTCACAGGATTTTCTTATAGTTTGATGACCTCTCATATATCAAAAGCTCAAGGAAAAGTTGATTTCTCAATTCATGACCCCTTTAAGCTGATTTTAATTAACAAAATAAACTAACAAAACATCGTAATGGTCCTAAAAATAGTTTCTATACACGCAAAGTGATATGATTTCTTTAAATTTAAATATAATTTCTTGACTTTTAGTGTGAAGCATGAGGTTCACCCAAGTTTAGGCTTGTCAAGGCTGCAAATTTTCCTATTTAAGCGAGAGTGTCTGGGATTTTTGTGCCAAGGCAATCACTAGCATCGTTCAGAATCGGCCCGACTGACTCTATAAAGTCAGTGAAGTTAGAAGAGATTTATTGGGTGGCTGTGTATCAAGGTCTGAATGAGACGGTAATGGCCTCGCTCGGCGCTGGACTCTGAACTTCCTGATTGATTGAAGTACATGTGACCTCCCAAATTCCTCTGATACCGTAGTGACACAGCGATTCTCTCTTTATTTACTCATTTCTTTGATCAGATCTAATCATCTTCACCTGCTGTTAAATACAACCATCAGTCTTCTCTTTCGTCCTCCTCTTCCGGCCTGTCATGGCCATCTTTAGAAGCTTTAATTCAGAGGTTAAAGTTCAGAATAACCGTGTGCTCTTCATCCCTGTGCTGCAGTACGTTCAGAGACGTCAGCAGGAGAACGCGCAGAGACAGAGCCGAGGGGAGCCTCCGCTTCCTGAGGAAGACCTGAGCAAGATGTTCAAGCCTCCTCAGCCGCCTCCACGCATGGACACCCTGCTCATCGCCAGTATGTGATCCTCCTGCACTCACTTTCATTCATATTCATATTTTAAAATAATAATTAATATATTTTTAAATATTATTTAAATAACAACTAAAATAGTGACAAATAAAATAACCTGTGGAAAATAAAAATAATTTTAAAAATATATATATTAAATTTATTATTATTATATATGGTATATAGTGTTATTTTATTATTTTTATTATAGTTGTATTATTATTTTGAATAAGCTTTTATATTTATATTTTAGTTTTAATGTTAATATTATTATTATTATTTTTTTTTTTGTAATTTCATTATGTGATTTTTGTCTCTTAATATTGCGTAAAATATTTAGGTTTAATTTATATTTATTTCCATTTTAGTTTTAGGTAATAATAATATAATATAAATAATAATTAATATATTTTAAATATTTTTATGTGAAATATAATTTCAATTAAAATAGTGAAAAATAAAATAACCTGGGAAAAATAAAATACAATTTTGTAATCAATTAAAATATATATATTTTTAAAAATATAATTAATTTGTTATTATTATTATTATTATTATTACTATTATTATATGGTGTATAGTGTTATTTTAGTTTTATTGTAGTTGTATTAATATTTTGAATTAGCTTTTGCTTTTATATTTTAGTTTTAATGTTAATTTTAATTGAATTGTTTTAGTAGTTTCATTATGTGCCTTTTGTGATTTTATTAGGTTGTTTTTTAACATTGCGTAGGTTTAAAATATAAAGGTTTAATTTATATTTATTTCCATTTTAGTTTTAGGTAATAATATAATATAAATAATAATAAATATATTTAAATATTTTTATGTGAAATATAATTTCAATTAAAATAGTGAAAAATAAAAGATACAATAAAATAAAAAATA
>NC_063052.1:14728000-14733000 GCF_018812025.1 Megalobrama amblycephala | reverse complement strand
CTTTTCCTTAAAATGATTTAGTTAGAAATCACACTCTAATTAAGTTAAATGGGAAAGGAGCAATTTTCGGGATCAAAACAGACAGGCCTTTTGTGCGGATCACTGTGTTCTTTTAGCAAATATGTATGTGAACAGTTATAATTACAGTACAGTGCTGTAACCCTGTCACTTTACACCAGGAGTCTGGTACCGGACATCCATTTCAGCCCACTGCTCCCTGTTGTAAAGCGACACTGGGGTTTGCGTGACGTGTGCCGCCCACCTCCGTCCACCCACGAGCTCCCCGCTACAGTCATTAGCCTTCACAGAATGTATTTTTAAATTTATTTCCACTTCACTTCAGGTGATTAAAGCAGATAAACCATGACAATAAAACTCTTGAACTCCAGCCGCTCTGATGGATGATTGCAAAGAGTTTGAGTCGTAATTGCAGCGATGAGCTTTTGACACATAACAACGTGCCCAGCCTTTCAAAGAGGAATGTTCGAGCGTACCATTAAACTCCAGCAGCATGAAGAAGAAAAAAATAAAATGCAAAAAAGTTCTATTTTTTAATGTCCTTTTTTACCTCTAGATACATTCCATGTCACCTTCTGCAGATGAATGACAGTAATCACAGTCAGACCTGTACCCTTATAATTAAATACTATATCCTGTCATGATGGAAATTATTCCATTTTATGGAATCAAGGATACAGGTAAAAGATACAGTTAATGACAAATACTAGAAATGATCATCTTTAATAGATCAGTCAGGGGTCTCATGACTGACATCTTTTCAGGTACAGGTATATTTTTAGAATTAAAGAATACATTTCTATGTTTTCTACCATAAATGCTAATTTCAGAATTTATTATATACAGGTGCTGGTCATATAATTAGAATATCATCAAAAAGTTGATTTATTTCACTAATTCCATTCAAAAAGTGAAACTTGTATATTCTATTCATTCATTACATGCAGACTGATATATTTCAAATGTTTGTTTCTTTTAATTTTGATGATTATAACTGACAACTAAGGAAAATCCCAAAATCAGTATCTCAGAAAATTAGAATATTGTGAAAAGGTTCAATATTGAAGACACCTGGTGCCACACTCTAATCAGCTAATTAACTCAAAACACCTGCAAAGGCCTTTAAATGGTCTCTCAGTCTAGTTCTGTAGGCTACACAATCATGGGGAAGACTGCTGACTTGACAGTTGTCCAAAAGACGACCATTGATGTCTTGCACAAGGAGGGCAGGACACAAAAGGTCATTGCAAAAGAGGCTGGCTGTTTACAGAGCCTTGTGTCCAAGCACATTAATAGAGAGGCGAAGGGTAGGAAAAGATGTGGTAGAAAAAAGTGTACAAGCAATAGGTATAACCGCACCCTGGAGAGGATTGTGAAACAAAACCCATTCAAAAATGTGTGGGAGATTCACAAAGAGTGGACTGGAGTCAGTGCTTCAAGAACCACTACGCACAGACGTATGCAAGACATGGGTTTCAGCTGTCACATTCCTTGTGTCAAGCCACTCTTGAACAACAGACAGCGTCAGAAGCGTCTCGCCTGGGCTAAAGACAAGAAGGACTGGACTGCTGCTGAGTGGTCCAAAGTTATGTTCTCTGATGAAAGTAAATTTTGCATTTCCTTTGGAAATCAGGGTCCCAGAGTCTGGAGGAAGAGAGGAGAGGCACACAATCCATGTTGCTTGAGGTCCAGTGTAAAGTTTCCACAGTCAGTGATGGTTTGGGGTGCCATGTCATCTGCTGGTGTTGGTCCACTGTGTTTTCTGAGGTCTAAGGTCAACGCAGCCATATACCAGGAAGTTTTAGAGCACTTCATGCTTCCTGCTGCTGACCAACTTTATGGAGATGCAGATTTCATTTTCCAACAGGACTTGGCACCTGCACACAGTGCCAAAGCTACCAGTACCTGGTTTTAGGACCATGGTATCCCTGTTCTTAATTGGCCAGCAGACTCGCCTGACCTTAACCTCATAGAAAATCTATGGGGTATTGTGAAGAAGAACATGCGATATGCCAGACCCAACAATGCAGAAAAGCTGAAGGCCACTATCAGAGCAACCTGGGCTCTCATAACACCTGAGCAGTGCCACAGACTGATCGACTCCATGCCACGCCGCATTGCTGCAGTAATTCAGGCAAAAGGAGCCCCAACTAAGTATTGAGTGCTGTACATGCTCATACTTTTCATGTTCATACTTTTCAGTTGGCCAAGATTTCTAAAAATCCTTTCTTTGTATTGGTCTTAAGTAATATTCTAATTTTCTGAGATACTGAATTTGGGATTTTCCGTAGTTGTCAGTTATAATCATCAAAATTAAAATAAATAAACATTTGAAATATATCAGTCTATGTGTAATGAATGAATATAATATACAAGTTTCACATTTTGAATGGAATTAGTGAAATAAATCAACTTTTTGATGATATTCTAATTATATGACCAGCACCTGTATAATATATATGAGCAATGTCACACTCGTAGTCATGCGATATGGCTGTATATCAGCATGGCTGTAGGTAATCAGCCATATCGCACGGCTACGAGTGTGATATTGCGTTTATACAACAGTTGCATAATTGTGTTAATAAATAAGAAACAACGGATTGTCTTTAAAAACCCTTTTTTGTGCAGAACTACTTCCTTCCGCCAAAGATTCAAATCTCAAGTTGACCGTTTGACCAAGACTCTGTTACTAATTCTAAAACGTCACTTTAGAATTAGTAATGAAGGAATGTTTAGTCGCTTCATTGAAACGCATTGTATTTTGTACAGTATTATTGAGAGAGAGAGATGGCCTGAGCGAGCATTACCTGTGTCTGATATAACATTAATTCTTCAGGTCGATGTCCATAATATTACATCCATTATAAAGATCTGTTTGAATGTCCGCTGAGGAAAGTGATCTTTTTTGTATTTGGCGTTTTTAAAACACTGCTTCGAATCTTGACTCTGGCGCTCTGAATCACTGATTCGAAACAAAAGATTCGTAAAGTTTTGAAGCTTCATGAAGCAGTGTTTTGAAATCGGCCATCACTAGATATCTTTGTAAAAAAGTTGTTATTTTGTTTTTTTTGGTGCTCAAAGTTTTCTCGTCGCTTTATAATATTACAATTGAACCCACATGAACTGTTTTAAATATGTTTTGAGTACCTTTCTGGACCTTGAGAAGTTTAATGTCATTGCTGTCTATGCAGGCCTCACTGAGCCATCGGATTTCATCAAAAATATCTTAATTTATGTTCTGAAGATGAGCAAAGGTCTTACAGGTGTAGAACAACATAAGGGAGAGTAATTTCTGGGTGAACTAACCCTTTAAGGGAATTTTCCATAACAGCACTAAAACAACATCCTTTGTTTACAAAAGTCCCTTTTAGTTTGAAAGTTTAGTTGCGTATTAGTATAACTTTCACTCAATCCATATTACGCACTAATGGACCCTTTCTCAATACCAAATACAACATATTATTTATGTAAAATATTTATTGAACAACAATATTTAAATTAATAACAATATCCATTATAAATGACAAACATACAAAAGCAGTGCTCTACAGGATTTAAGTTAAATATAGCCTTAATAGTAAATTATTAAATTTAACATCACGCAATTGGACTTGCTTAGGAACAAGTAGTAGATTAATAAGAGCAAAGATTGCCAGTTTTATGTACCCAAAATGAATTATATCTCAGGTTTAACCACTATAAGACGGCAGATTATAATAATAGATGAAGCTGTTCTCGGCGGGTACTCGAGCACTGAATGGCCTGGAGCTCACATCTCCGAAAACGTCTAAACAAACCGTAAAATGGGCGCTATGTTTAAATATGAGTCACATATTTCAGGTCTAAACAACTAAAAACTCTTAAAACTACAGTTCATGGTACAACAAGTGTAAAAATTACAGTGGATTTGCTCGGCCGCCATGACAGTCGCTTCAAGTGGAGTGATGCAGACGGAACAAAGGTAAGAGTGCTGTTATCACTAGAATATCACATGGCTCTCAGCCAATCAGAGAACCAGAAATAACTGTTGTATACATATATATATATCATGGAATTGATGTGCATCAAGTAAGTACCTACCTAGACTTACCCTACTGCGTGATTTCAGAACATTTAAAAGCCCGTTGTATTTCCCTGACGGTTAATCTAGAGTTTAGCTAACTTGACTCCTCACAGGTGATGAGCTGTGTTTGAATCTGCAATAATGGAGGGATGAATTTCTCCCCAAGGCCTCATTGATCTGTGTGTGTGAGCGGGCGGCTCAGAAGACATTGATTTGAGAAGCACTAGTAGCAGGGCTGCTCATTAGGAGCTTTCTTTGAACACTGCCATTGTGTTTGTTTTAGGTTGGTACGCCGGAGGTACTACAGCTTTTGTTCTATTATTGATGAAGTCCCACTTGTTTCCACACTATTCGAAGGCGTTTACTTCACAAGACGGCAGAAGAAGCCAAATTTGATGTTTGTGTTAGTCCCGTGCTTCACTTTAACGATTCTTGGCAATTTCCTTGAATACGCTATGGCGTCCCATTACTACTATTTTCTTTTGTAAGCATAAAAGTACAAATTTCATGTTTTTGTTGTGAGAACTGAGATTAAAGAACAACTTTAAAGAAAATTTTCATGCATTAATTACTTTTTTATTGCCAATGTGTGAACAGGCTCTAGACTGACTCAGGACGTTTTTGCCGGGAAATTCCAAAGGATGTGATGGTTGTAATTTTTCAAGAAATTCAAACAATAAAAAAACGTTTTGTGGCTCTTTAATGTGTCGTGACAGATCACTGTAGTGCCTCAGCTCAAGCGGCTCGTGAACCGATCATCTCTTCCTACTAGTTCATTTATAGCATCAAATAAACAAGAATGAACATCAGAAGGTATGTTGTTTAAAACGCGTAAAGATGTAAATACACACCATTTTTCAAGTTCAAGTCCACCGAGGTTAATCTTCTAACTCCTGACTGCTTTGTCGGACAAAAT